>NW_027204826.1:16740089-16910120 GCF_024711535.1 Dipodomys merriami
AATGCGGGTGAAAGTGTACACCACCAATTTGCTCCCCGCCTCTGCCGGGGCTCGGCTCACACCTCTTTTCCAGCCTCTGGTGACCCAGCTGGGGCTGAGGGTCTCCCGTGTCCTGGGCTAAACTTCTTGGAAAAATCCGCAGTGGTGAGCTCCCTGCCATTCACTGCGAACAGCTGCTTTTCCTGGCTCTCAGTCAAGTTGCAACTCTCATCTCTCATCTCAGGAGCCATTCGGCGCTTTTCCGAGCCGAGGAAGACTTCTCGGGATCAGCACACAGGCGTGCGGTGACCTGTACTGGGCCAGTTTCCCTAGCACATGTGCAGCCTTGTGTGTGGCCACTAAAACACAGAAAACAAGAGAACTGTGCATCAGGAACAAGCATGTGTGCACACACGCTCCCGCACCCCACCCACGGCCAGGCAACCCTTCCAACGGGCAAGAGATCTATTTTTTAAGTTGCTATTTTAAATTTTTTTATTTTACTTGACAAATCATGGTACCTATTTGTGGCATACAACCTGATGCCCTGATGTATTTATTGTATGGGCTAAAGCATGCTAGTTCACACCGCCATTAACCACACTTACTTAGCGAAGCTCTTTTTTTTTCTGGAAGTCTTCACTGTTTTAACATAAGTCAGGTCTCTAATCCTAGCTGCTCAGAAGGCTGAGATCTGAGAATTGCAGTTGGGAGCCAGCCTGGAGTGTCTGTGTGTGTGTGTGGGGGGGGGGGCAGGGGGCAGACAAATCATTGAGACTCTTTTCTCCAATTAATCAGCAAAAGGCTGGAACTGGAGGTGTGGCTCCAATGGTAGTGGCACCACCAGCCATGATGGAGGTGGGGGAGGAAATAAAGCCAAGTAACAGCCACAGGCCCATGAGTTTGGGCCTACACCTTGAGCAAGCCCATTTTCTTTTTCCTTGTCACAATGGCCAAGCGTGCTGGACAGAAAAGGCAAGGGTCGTTTCCCACCCGCTTTTTGCTTTCCCTGGTGGGGTGGCTCCTCCCTCTTCACCCCCCACCCCCAGGCTGCCCACGGTGCCTCCCCTATCCATCCTACAGAATATGGCTCGGGGACACTGCAGCAGTTCTATTCTTAGGACAGCACACATGCCAGGGCATGTTCCAGGCCCGTAGAATTTCAGAGCTGGGCCGGGTTCCACCGATGCAATCAGGGTGAGTGGGTGGCGGGCCTGCCCAATGCCAGCCACCCCAGCCCGGCTGCTCTACCTCTGCCCCTCCTAACGTCACCCCCAGCTGCTACATGAAGAAATCAGGGTGACGTGCCCCTGGGACCCCCCCCCCCGACACACACCTCCAGCCAGGACACCTGCCTCCATTCTGGGTCTGCCCCCCACATTCGTCCAGGGCGCCGCCAATGGCCAGGGCCGGCCAAGGGCGGAAAGATCAGCAGGACAGAAAACCCCACGAGTGTCCATCCCGAGGCCCGAGGCCGCAGCTCCCACCTCCCCCACCCCCCACCCCGTCCTTTCTTTTCTGGAGACTTCTTTCCCTCCTCTCTCCAAGGTAAGCCTCTTCTGATGACCCGCGCGTCCCGGGCTACAGGTGCGTCCTTCCGGACGGCCGGAGCCCATCAGAACCCCTTCCCCACCCCGCGGAGGGCACCTGACCTGACCCAACCCCGCAGACCAGCTGCCGGTCACAATCGCCCCCAGCTTCTTCCCCCTCGTCCCCCCCTTACCCCCCTCCAAGCCGCCCCCCCCAGCCCTCTAAGCCTGCATCCTTTACCCCGCCTCCTCAAGGTAAGGTTTATCCAATAGCGTCTTGGCCCACGGGCCAAAGACGTCAAAAGTAACCAATGGCCGAAGAGCTCTTCGTTAAGGGCCCCCTCCTCCCATCTCCGTTTTGAGGGGCAGTTCTATCGACCAATGGGATGCCGGCCAGGTGCAACGTGAGGGCGCCGAACCGCGAGAGTGGCGGCTGAGTTATCCAATGAACAGTGGGTTCCCGTGGTGAGGGGCGTGGCCGAGGCGGTTGTCAGGGGCGTGGCGGCCGTTGCCTGGGCGGGGCCGGTAGCGGCGGGAGCTGCGCTGGCCAGTGGTTCCGGCTGCATTTCCAGGAGCGCAGCCGGCGGCGGCGGCGGCGGCGGGCGGAGCTGAGGGCAGCGGACTTGGGGCCAAGCTGGGCCGTCGTCGTCCACCGAGCACAGGTAAAGCCGCGGCCGAGCGAGCTCCGCGGAGCCGGGGTCGGCGCCACCCGCCAGGCCGAAGCCCGGAGCCGGCGGTCCCCGCCGCGGCCCGGCCGCTGCGCTCGGCGCTCCGGCTCCGGAGCGGGGGGGGGGGGGGGGTCCTGCCACCCGGGCCGCGGGTCCCCGGGCCCGGCTCCCGCTCCCGCCGTGGCCGGGCGCCCGGGCCGCGCCCCGGCGACGCCTTCCCGGAGCCCTTTGTCCTCCCGGGCTCGGGGCGGCCCGGGCGCCACCCCGGCCCGGCTCGCGCGCGCTCCCGGGTCAGGACGGGGCATCTCCGGTCCCGGCCGGCGGGACGGCGTCCAGGAGACCGGGGGGCCGGGGGGGGCTCGCTAAGAGTCCCGGATATTCGCTAGGCCTCCGCGTTTGGGCCCGGGGCGGGGGGGGTTCCGGGGCGCCCTCGCCACCCACGGGCTCGAGTTCGGAGGGGCGGCAGTTCGAGACCCACTTGGGCCGGCCCCGCACCGTGCTGGGCGCTGGGGTTGGGCCCTGCCCACAGCGAGCGCTGTCCAGCAGCGCCGGGGGCTCCCTGGCCGGCCGGGCAGCCCGGGCCCCGGCCTTGGAGGCGGCCAGGCAGAGGCCCACGGCCGCCACCTGTCAGGGATGCTCGGGGAGGCCCGGGGAAGGAGGCCCGGGAAGGGAGGCCCGGGAAGGGAGGCCCGCGGGCCCTGTCCACGCACAGGTGCACAGCGGCGCGCAGCCTGGGATGGGGAAGGGTTCTTCCGGAGAGTTGGTTAGGACCCAAGTGGGTGTCGACTTCACTCATAATGCATTGTTGTGGTGGTGGTGGTTGTGACTTGCCCTGGTCCTGGGCGCTGTCCCTGAGCTGTGTTGTGCTCAAGGCTGGCAAGGGCCCTAACCACACCCCATGAGCCTCAGCTCCACTTCGGGTGGCTTTTGGCTGGTTAATTAGGAGTAGAAGAGGCTCACGGCTTTCCCTGCCCAGGCTGGCTTCCAACAGCGATCCTCAGATCTCAGCCTCCTGAGTTGCAGCGAGGATTACAGGTGGGCACCACCTGCCCACACCCTGCTTCCTACGGAATCTTGGGGTGTCAGCTCCAAAGTGGGGCCGGGAGCAGAGAGAATGGATTTATAGTGCGGATTTACCGAAAAGTAAATAAACCAAATGGTTTCTTTCACCACGGTGAAGCGTTTTAATTTTGAAGTACTGCGTATTTAGGCTTTCCAGTTCCTCTCCTCCCCCCACCCCAAACCTCCAGTTTGCGAGTTTTACCTGCATTTTAGTCACTAAATCCAAAGGCAGGATCTAAGAAAAGCTCAGGAGAGAGGCTGGGGGGAGTCAGCATGATCTGGCCCCCGACCCTTTCAAGGACCCATTACAACCACATTAAGCAAAGTGCAAAAGAAAAACCAGCTCCTCCCTCTCCCCATCAGTACCTCCTGTCATTTGCCTGAATCACAAGGACATGGTCTTCTGAAGGTCAGGGGCAGAGAGAGAATCAGAATACAACTCTCTGTCTATTTGAGGCCAAATTTACCTTTGACTTACCAGTCTATCATCACTGTGGATTTGTGGCCTCTGAGAGCCTGACATTCTAATTCAATCTCCTGAAAGTGCAGGAGAGGAAACAGGCTGGGATCATCAGAGCTATAACTAAGGGTTGATTTTTTTTTTTTTTGCCAGTCCTGAGGCTTGAACTGTATGTAGGCCTGGGCGCTGTTCCCGAGGTTCTTTTGCTCAAGGCTACAGTTCTACCACTTCAGCCATTTGTGCCACTTCCGGCTTTTACTGAATAGTCTATTGGAGATAAGAGTCTCATGCTTTCTTGCCAGGGCTGGCTCCCAACCACAAGCCTCAGATCTTAGCCTCCTGAGTAGCTAGGATTGCTGGTGTGAGCCACCGGCGCCGGGCTTAGGGTTGATGGAGATCTAGCACGTGTCTGGTACTTTACCTCCAGACTGGGTGTCTCATCCTCCGCATTTGAGGTCTAGAGAAGCCCAGCAAGGCCCGGAGCACAGAGCATGGTACCTGAGTGGCCTGGGTTTGAATCTTAACTCTGCTTCCTGTTAGCTGTGTAACTTCTCTATATCTATCAAACAGGAAGGAAGGATAGCCGCACCCGGGTAGAGAAGGACAGGAACTAGATAGCTTTGCTAAATAGAATCTTTTGTTACCTTTCTGTCTCGTTTTGTTTCAGATCTACCACCCAGTATGTTCCGCTAGGACACTCACCCTTCCTTCCACTAGAAAATAAAAATCATTTCACTTTCACAGAGACCATCTGCAGGGGTTTTCAGCTCACGTTGTATCTTTTTTTTCTCATCTTTCTTTCCTTTCAGTGAATCAGATAATTCGCTCTCTTTTTGTAACCACACTCTTCTTAGCTGCTCAATCTTTTTTTAAATTTTGTTTTAAATTCTCTTTAAAAGGGGTGAGAGGATCTAAGTGTAAACCAAGTCGTGGAAGATGGCAGCATCAGAATCTCTACACACATGCAGGCCCCTCTCCTCGGCCTTTCTCCCAGTCATCAGCGTGCTGCAGCTTGATTATAAATGGATGAACATTTTTAGATTAAGATTTCATGAGCCACTATATTAAGTGCTTTTCGGAAGTTCAGGGATCGTGTGTCAAATGCATTTAAGCAAGCTCCTTAGTCATAGGAGTGGGGAGGGAGCAGCGGCCCTGCCCCGCCTGGCAGAGACCAAAGTGGATGGCCGATTCTGCTGGTAATCCAGCTTGTTCGCCATTTCATCTGCGTTTTCCCTGTCCTTTTCCAGAGCTTGAGATAAGCCAGACGGCCTACGCCATGGAGTGGTCTGGTCGCAGTCCTACAAGTTCCCTCTCCTCCCTTTTCCCTTCCCCTTCCTGTTCCCCTCACGATAAATCAGCCACCCCCAGTGTGTCCCTTGTGAGGGAAACATGGCTGTCACCTTTGTTGTTGTCTTAGATTAAATCAGAGAGGATCACTCCATGGATTGACACCTCCTTCCACCTTGTTTTTCTTAAGATTGTTATGATTGTTAGGTGTTCTTGGTTAGGCTATCCGTAGTGGTTGCTTTAGAGTAATAGTTTTTGTGTGCTTTAATGCAGACCCCTGGCGCTCTGTCTTGCTCATGGCTTCTGACACTGGGGTGGGAGGGCATCTTCATCACTCTCATTCCTGGCTCCGCCATCTTGTACCTTTCTCCCCGAGATCTCTGGCTGGGCCTGCACATGACTATAGTTCTCATCACGTTGGCCCAGGACACCTACCCAGAGCATGGTACAGCAAACATGTTTCTTTTCTTTTTCTTTTTGTGCTGGTTCTGGGGCTTGAACTTAGCCTGAGTGCTGTCCCTGAGCTTTTGTGCTCAGGGCTAGTGCTCTACAACTTTGAGCCACAGCACCATTTCCAGCTTTTTGGTAGTTAATTGGAGATAAGAATCTCACAGACTAGGGCTGGGGAGGTGGCTCAGTGGTAGAGTGCTTGCCTTGCATGCCTGAGACCTGGGTTCTATTCCTCAACACCACATAAGCAGAAAAAGTGGGAAGTGGAGCTGTGGCTCAAGTGGTAAAGCACTAGCCTTGAGCTGAAGAGCTCAGGGACAGCGCCCAGGCCCAGTGTTCAAGTGCCATGACCGACAAAACAAAACAAAACAAAACAAAACAAACAAAAACAAAAAAGAAGCTCACAGACTTTCCTGCCCTGCCCTAGCTGGCTTTGAACTGCAGTCCTCCGAACTCAGCTTTCTGAGTAGCTAGGATTACAGGCATGAGCCACTGATGCCTGGCTTTATTTTATTTTATTTTTAGCTTAAGATCTGGCTCTGAAAAGCCCTAACAGAGAGACCCTTCCAATGTAATGGGATTCTATGTGGCCTGCTTCATACACTATCTCGATTTTGGGGTGGTGGTGAGTGTGGTATTCTTCTCGACCTGTTGAAGAGAGTAGATGTCCAGCATGAGGTGTTTTAAACTTTCCTGTTTTGTGTGGGGCTAAGCCGGCCCCGAGAGCAGGTGCCTCTGTTATAGCAGCTTTTCCTGATCCAGCGTTTGGCCAGTATGTGATGCGATGAAGGCCATTTGTTTGAGGTGGAGTCTCCCTAAGTACCTCGGGCTGTCCTCAACCTCCGACCTCCGCCCCCAAGTGCTAGGGTTACAGGTGTGTCCACCACCATGCCTGATGATTAAAGCCTTTAAAAAACAAACAAAAAAAAAAACACGTCTATGTTTCCATTCTGTGTTTGATAAGTGTTAACATTGTTTCCTTTCCGGGCCATTTTTATATCTGCAGCTTTATTATGTCATCTCAGCTTCAGGTCTCTGTGTTGGAGGATCCCTGTTTTCTTTCATCAGTGGATGATGTGCATAGGTGAAGTGTCTGCACCTGGGCCAGGGTTACCCACAAGCCCATCCTCTGATCTTCTGCCATAGTTAAGTATCAGACAGGTGGAGCGCTGAGAGAGTTAACGCATTGACTCCCGCGGGTTTCCTGGTTTCTGGTTTTCTTTCATTGTCAATAACTAGGGGCTCATTAAGGTCATCGAACTGAGCATCTGGTGTGTATGCCAAGAGCACAGTTAACCAGACTAACAAGTGGGTTTGCTTTATTGCTTAAGGACTGATTTTATTTTTAAATTGTTTTAATTTAAATTTTATTGGGGAGCAGGGTGGTGGTACACATCTGTAATCCCTGCTCTCAGAAGTCTGAGGTAAGAGGTCTAAGAATTCAAAGACAACTTGGGCTACTTAGCAAGATCGTGTCTCAGAAACACACACATTTTTAATGCAGTTAATTCAGAAGTTTTTTTTTTTTTTTTAATAGGCAATGCATTTCTATGTTGAAGGAAAACATTTGAAAGTCACAAAAGGTTAGATAGTAAATGTGTCTCCGCCCCTCCTGGTCCCTACTTCCCATGTTGCTCTCCAGAGACAACCAGCATCGTGAATTTCTTTCTCCTCCAGGAGTGTGCTTCTCATGCGCACATTCTTGTTGTTGGTACTGGGATTTGAACACAGGGGCTCCATAGACTGGGAGGATATTGCTGAGCCATGTCTCCAAACCCAGTTTTCCTTGGTTATTTTTTCAATAGGGTCTTGTTCCCACCTAGAGCACACCTGAGTGATTGTAATCTTTCACTGGGATCATAGGTGCAAGCAAGACTCTGGAGTTGGAGTCTTCCTGACTTTTCTGCCCAGGCTAGCCTGGAACCACGATCCTCCTGATTTCAGCCTTCCACATAATTTGGGATGACAGGCGCATGCTACAGGGCCCAGTTATGGATTAAGAAGGTATTTTAGCTGTATACCTGTGCTGGTCCTATTTCCCAAGTGACCAGGATGACAGGCGTGAGCCAACAGCCACAGGCATCTGTCATATACGTTATTCATCAGGGCAGACTTGTGAGGAATATTTGCACACCGTGCTTTTTACACAGATGCTATATGCATGCTGTTTGGAACCTTGCTTTTTTTTTTTTTTTTCTCTCACTTAATATCTCTTGGCAGGAGGAAAAGCATTTCCACGTCATATTTTATGAAGGCCGTCTATTTTAGATATCTGCTGTTTCTAAGGATGCTGAAAACCAGTCTTAAATAGGCAGCAGCTTCATGTGGAGACGTTAAAACAATTCGGTGGCAAATGTCGTTCTTCTCTATGTCCTGTAGCCCTGAGCCTGAGAAGAGGTGAGGAGAGGCAGCAGGCTCTAGGTCAATGTGTGCAGGGAGAGCTGGGACACTGGAGGGGAGGAGGGCGTTGGACTGGGGCCTCAGCCTGGCCCTGTGGATGGACAGGCTGCGTTCTCTGGCCTCCAGAGGAGTGGCCCAGACTCTTTGAAGGGCACTTCCCGCATCTCCATTGTCTGAGCAGTGTTCACACCCGCTGCTGCACCCGCTGTGCGGGCCCTGCCTCAGCCCTGCCCTGCCCTGCATCCCAGGACTTCCTGTTTGGGGAGTGTTACTGTGCACCAGGCCCTATCTTTTCTCTTACTCCAGGAAAAACCAGCTCTTGCACTTGCTGTCCTAAAGCATCTTCTCTGAAGCGTGTCTATGGTGGCGGTTCTTTCCCAAGTTCCCCATACCTCTTTCTACTTCTAGGCTGACCTGCGCCCGGCTTGCTAGCTGACTGCTCAGCCATCTTGAAGCAGACAAGACTTGAACGCCCAGGCTCCTTGTGCCGTAAAGAATCGTACAATGGAAATGTGGGGCTAGAATCTTCTGTGGCTCCCAGACTGTGCCTGTGGATTTTGGTTTTCTCTTTTTCTTGGAGTGGATCTGAACCTTTCTCTTGCTTTGACTTACCTCTGAGTCTGATTTAGAACCACTTTGAATGCGGGAGACTCCTGGCCTTTGGGAGGGCTGAGAAGGGAGGGTTCTGTTCACAGAGCAGCTCTAACTTTACGTAGGTTCTTCAAGTTCTTTGGTTCTCATTAGAGGAAGACCTCTTCAACTTTGTGGTTTCATGGGGTTTGTTTGCTTGCTTTTGCCCCAGAATTGGAACTCAGGGCCTCTCAGTGCATGCCAGACAAGCCCTCTACCACGGGGCCACATCTGCAGGCCAGTAATAAGAACAGGATGCACACAGCCTTCATGTTTCCCCTGTGTGTGTGAATTCCCCACGAGTTAGAGCCAGGTAAACCTGGCTGGGGGGACAAATGGAGATGTGCTAAGTGTGGAAAGATGCAGGGACTTCTTCAGTGAGGCGATGGTAGGATAACTAATAACTGGATGAAAGGAACTCATTTGCATGACCTAAGCCCTCGCCAGGACATCAGGAGCTGCCTCAGTGGCTCCAGCACCAAGACCGCACCACGCAGCTGAAAGGTGCAGTGTCCTGTGTAGACAGCCCTACAGGGAGTCCTGTCCTGTGGCCCTGACCCAGTACCAGCACCTAGATCAACCGTCAGCCAGTTTCCTGTGTTCTCTTTGCCTCCTTCCCCAGCTCACCTTTATCTGCAAGTCCGGCCCAAACATCACAGTCACATGCAGAAGTATATCCAGGAGAAGTATTTCACAAATATTTCTGCTTACAGACTTCTTTATGAATCATTCATGAGTGTATACATACATATATATATATTTAAACTCACAATGATTCTTTTCATACCATCAAGTATCCAATCATTCACATTCCTAATTGTTTAAAAATACCATCAGTGGCTCATGCCTGTAGCTTAAAAGAGATACCCCATCAGTGAGTGGTTCTTATATCTGAATCCTTTTTTTTTTTTTTTAAATTAAACTTTTGAAGAAAAATCCTGCGCTGGTCCTGGGGCTTGAACTCAGGGCCTGGGTACTGTCCTTGAGCTTCTTTTGTTCAGGCTAGCACTCTACCACTTCAGCTTTTTTAGCAGCTTATTAGAGATAAGAATCTCATGGACTTTTCCTGCCCTGGTTGGCTTTGAACTATAGCCCTCAGATCTCAGTCCTGTTCCCTTACAGCAGGTGACACATTCAGATGATGCAATATTCCAGAGGCAAATAGGGAAAATATCTTCATTTCAGGAGCAGTGAATATTACCAGGGCCTTGCATGTTTTTCCAGAAGTATTTTATGCACAACCCAGCAAATATATGTGTTTATATCCATATACTCCCTCCCTCTACCTCCTGCCTCCCTTCCCCTTCTTTCTTGCTTCCCTTCCCTTCCCTTCCCTTCCCTTCCCTTCCCTTCCCTTCCCTTCCCTTCCCTTCCCTTCCCTTCCCTTCCCTTCCCTTCCCTTCCCTTCCCTTCCCTTCCCTTCCCTTCCCTTCCCTTCCCTTCCCTTCCCTTCCCTTCCCTTCCCTTCCCTTCCCTTCCCTTCCCTTCCCTTCCCTTCCCTTCCCTTCCCTTCCCTTCCCTTCCCTTCCCTTCCCTTCCCTTCCCTTCCCTTCCCTTCCCTTCCCTTCCCTTCCCTTCCCTTCCCTTCCCTTCCCTTCCCTTCCCTTCCCTTCCCTTCCCTTCCCTTCCCTTCCCTTCCCTTCCCTTCCCTTCCCTTCCCTTCCCTTCCCTTCCCTTCCCTTCCCTTCCCTTCCCTTCCCTTCCCTTCCCTTCCCTTCCCTTCCCTTCCCTTCCCTTCCCTTCCCTTCCCTTCCCTTCCCTTCCCTTCCCTTCCCTTCCCTTCCCTTCCCTTCCCTTCCCTTCCCTTCCCTTCCCTTCCCTTCCCTTCCCTTCCCTTCCCTTCCCTTCCCTTCCCTTCCCTTCCCTTCCCTTCCCTTCCCTTCCCTTCCCTTCCCTTCCCTTCCCTTCCCTTCCCTTCCCTTCCCTTCCCTTCCCTTCCCTTCCCTTCCCTTCCCTTCCCTTCCCTTCCCTTCCCTTCCCTTCCCTTCCCTTCCCTTCCCTTCCCTTCCCTTCCCTTCCCTTCCCTTCCCTTCCCTTCCCTTCCCTTCCCTTCCCTTCCCTTCCCTTCCCTTCCCTTCCCTTCCCTTCCCTTCCCTTCCCTTCCCTTCCCTTCCCTTCCCTTCCCTTCCCTTCCCTTCCCTTCCCTTCCCTTCCCTTCCCTTCCCTTCCCTTCCCTTCCCTTCCCTTCCCTTCCCTTCCCTTCCCTTCCCTTCCCTTCCCTTCCCTTCCCTTCCCTTCCCTTCCCTTCCCTTCCCTTCCCTTCCCTTCCCTTCCCTTCCCTTCCCTTCCCTTCCCTTCCCTTCCCTTCCCTTCCCTTCCCTTCCCTTCCCTTCCCTTCCCTTCCCTTCCCTTCCCTTCCCTTCCCTTCCCTTCCCTTCCCTTCCCTTCCCTTCCCTTCCCTTCCCTTCCCTTCCCTTCCCTTCCCTTCCCTTCCCTTCCCTTCCCTTCCCTTCCCTTCCCTTCCCTTCCCTTCCCTTCCCTTCCCTTCCCTTCCCTTCCCTTCCCTTCCCTTCCCTTCCCTTCCCTTCCCTTCCCTTCCCTTCCCTTCCCTTCCCTTCCCTTCCCTTCCCTTCCCTTCCCTTCCCTTCCCTTCCCTTCCCTTCCCTTCCCTTCCCGGAACTCTTCTTCTCCTTCTCTTTCTGAACTCTGGTGTGAGGCAAACACTCTACCATTTAAGCCATACTCCCACCCCTTTTTCTCCTAGTTATTTTTTAGATGGAGTCTCGTTTTTTACCAGGTACTAACCTTAGACTTCAGCCCTACTTCCTATGCCTCCCTAGTATCTGGGATTACAGGCATGCACCACAACACTCAGCCCTTCCTTCACTTTTGTATAACTCACCTCATATTGTGTGTGTTCCTTGCCTTATTCACTTGACATGAAATTATATGTTTTAGTGCATTTCCCCTGTACTTGTGGACATCCTAGTAACTTCTCTTACCTAACCAGTTGTGAAATCATTGAACCCCAAAACTTGAGGGAGACACAGCCTCCTGGGCCGATGGTAGTGCTGGACCATCAGCATTGGTAGTGCGCACTGTTTTCATCTGCTCAGCAGGTGTTCACTCAGCCCTTTCTCTGCTGGGTGTGATGCTGGAGCTCTGCTCCAGGATCTTCTCTGGGGCTGGATGGTGTCCCCACCATACGCCAGCTCTCCCAGAGCTTTCCATACGTGCTTGCCACCCCTCCCTTCCACACAGACTGGCTGCGGATCTCACTTCTATGCGATCACGTGAACAAAGCCCTCACACGGTCCCATCAGCAACACTGAGAGTGCATGAGAGGTCAGGGCCGGGCTCGTCCCTGATGGAGAAAGCAGCCCTTTCCCGAGGTCTGTCCTCAATATCACCCCCGGCGGCTAGTAGCAGTTCTGCATGGAAGGCTGGAAAGTACACTGGCATGGCACAGGGAATCTCAGTGCTGTCACTACCGTGTGTAAAAGACACAGAAATTTCTGTTCTGTCTGTCTTTAAAATGCCGGCATCCAGCCAACTCTGCACGGGCCTCCAATATAGTTAGGTCCTTCCTTCTCTGACCTCCAGGGCTGCCCCTGGGAGCCCCAGCCTCAGTTTCCCTTCTTACATTCATAGTCACTCCCATCTCTGCAGTGGGTACTGAGTGAGGTCAGGGCTGAGGCTCCACTTTGTACGTAGTAAATTTCGTGCCTGGTCTCCACTGTCAACACAAATGCATTTTGCGAAATGAGTGAGGTCATGTATTCAATCATGAACACTTGATAAAGTGAAGAGGTACAGAAGTAGAGAACCTAATTATCATGTAGTTCTGGTCCTTCAGCTGAAGGTTTGGTGAGCTGCCGGGCACAGCGGCCCACACCTATAATCCTAGCTTCTTAGGAGACAGATTGGGAATGTGGCAGTTCAGGCTAGCGTTGAGTAAAAAGTTAGCAAGACTCCGTTCTCAATAGACAAGCCAGGCGTGGTGATGCACACTCCCGGTCTCAGCTACAAGAGAGGCATCAGTAGAGGATCACAGTCCAAGCCAGCATGCGCAGTGCCGTTGTCACCCATAGTTGATGGTCAGGTTGGGATTGGTGGCGATTCCTTGCTGATAAGGTAAAGACCAGGCTAACTAAGCTGGCAGATCCAGACATTCAGCCTTGGGCCAGAACCCTCTGGCATTCGTGGATGACACAAGCCCCTTTGCCTTTGCCCCTGTGTGGCTCACCACTGGCAAATTAGGCCTGTGTTTATGTTTTTAAGTTTTATTGTCATAGCAGGATGCTCTGGAGATGGGTACCTGACCTGCTCTCCCTCATTTACACCATGCAGTGACTCTTGAAGGAAGGCCTTATTATCCACATTTAATGAGTGAAGCGTCTCAGATGTCAAGAGGTGAGGGACCTTGCCCAGTCACGACACGAGCAGAGCAGTAGAGCTGTCACCCCAGCCCCTCTGTCTGTCCCCACGGCCAGTGTGTGGTCTCTGTCTCCTGCCGTCACCGCACATCAAGTCTCTCAGGAAAACTGGAATTTTTTTGGGGGGGGGTCCGGTCGTGGGGCCCAAACTCTGGGTCTGGGCGCTGTCCCTCAGCTCTTCAGCTCAAGGCTAGCGCTCTACCACTTGAGCCACAGCACCACTTCTGGCTTTTTTCTTTTTGCTTATGTGGTGCTGAGGAATCGAACCCAGGGCCTCAGGCATGCAAGGCAAGCGCTCTACCACTGAGCCACCTTCCCAGCCCAAAACTGGAATTTTTGCAACACCAATTTTTTTGATCTCCTTCCACCAATTTGTTCTCAGAATATCAAAAACATTTGATGAATGATTTTTTTTTCTTTTTAAAACTTTTTTGTTTTTTATTATGATTAAGCAATTACATAAAGTTCACAACTTTCATAGTATTGTGAGCTAGTGATACTTAGTTAAAGACACAAACACGCCAGGCGCTGGTGGCTCACGCCTGTAATCCTAGCTACTCAGGAGGCTGAGATCTGAGGATCGCGGTTCAAAGCCAGCCCGGGCAGGAGAGACCGTGAGACTCCTATCTCCAATAAACCACCAGAAAACCGGAAGTGGCGCTGTAGCTCAAGTGGTAGAGTGCTCGCCTTGAGCTGAAGAGCTGAGGGACAGCGCCCAGGCCTAGAGTTCAGGCCCCACGACCGACAAAAAAAAAAAAAAAAGACACAAACACATTCTAACCTTCATGAGGCAAATTGTCATTATCATGGTCTATAGTTTGTGAATTCTATGAGCTTCCACATCGGGTGGTACATGTATTTCTTTCCTTTTTTTTTTTTTTTTTTTTTTAGTGTTAGCTGTTCCCTCTGTCCCTCTCTCATCTCTCCCTCCCATCGCTGCCTTGAGTTGCTTAGTTTGTTTGGTGAAGGATTTTTTGTATGTCCTGTGCTTTGTCACTTGAGCCACCGCACCTGCTCCTTTGTGCCTTGTTTATTTAGTGTTGCTACTCACACACACTGGCCTGGACTTCCATCCTCCTATTTCTTCTTCCCTTCATCACTGAGTGACAGACAAGCCACCACACCCACCTGTTAGTCAAGATGGAGTCTTGGAAACTTTATTCTTTTTCCTTTTTTTTTTGCCTGTTGTGGGTCTTGAATTCAGGGCTAGGTGCTGTCCCTGAGCCCCTTTGTGCTCAAGGCTAGTGCTCTACCACTTGAGCCACAGCACCACTTCTGGTTTCTGAGTGGCTGATTGGAGACAAGAGTTTCATGGGGACTTTTCTGTCTGGGTTGGCTTCAAACTGCAATCCTCAGTAGCTAGCTCCTTAGTAGCTAGGGTTATAAGTGTGAGCCACCAGCACCTGGCTCTTTTTCTGGAACCCTGATTCCTTGATCTCCACTTTACAAGTAGCTAAGATTACAGGCTTGAGCCAACACACCCTGCTAAGCAATCCTATTTTATAATTCCACCACACTCTTGGTCTAGGTTAACCTAGGACTAATACCATTCTGACTTATATCTTCTGTGCTAAATAAGCCCATGTCAGTTAGAAAACACCATTGACAACTTCGTTGCATTGGATGTTGTGGGGGTCTTCGGAGGGTATTTGTCAGAATTGCAACAAAGGATGGGTACGTTTCTATCTTACCTTTCTTCTAAAGCCTGCCTTCCTTCTGCTCCCTGGAGCAGTTTCAGTTTGAAATGTCTTCCTTGGTGAGAGAGGAGTTTATGAAGTAGATTTATAACTTCTTTTTTTTTTTTTTTTGTGGGTCATGGGGCTTGAACTCTGGGCCTGGGCGCTGTCCCTCAGCTCTTCAGCTCAAGGTGAGCGCTCTACCACTTGAGCTACAGCGCCACTTCTGGTTTTCTAGTGGTTTATTGGAGATAGGAGTCTCACGGTCTTTCCTGCCCAGGCTGGCTTTGAACTGCGATTCTCAGACCTCAGCCTCCTGAGTAGTTAGAATTACAGGCGTGAGCCACTGGCGCCCGGCTAGATTTATAACTTCTGAGTCTAGTAACATATTCTTTAGACAAACAGGGAAGTGATGGAAGAATACAGCCTCGAACAGTCGTTCCTCTGAACGATGGAAAGCAGACAACTTCCATTTTGAATGGAGAGTTATCTGCCTGAACGTCAAAGGTGTTCTCTAAAACACCCCAAAGTGGCTGACGGCCCAAGTCACAGTGAAGTTTCTCAGCACACACTTGTCCGCTTGCCCATAGGGAGCTGTGCCCCTCCGCTTTATGGGATGATTTGCTAAGGAAAGTCTGTGCAGGGTCTCATGGTGGTGATGCCCTAGGCCTCTCCCAAGACTGACATGACCAGTAAATAGCTACACATACCCATGATGTGCTCAACACCCTGATCTTCAATTTGTGCAGAAATCAAACACAAAAATTGAGTCCGAAGGGAATCGGCCATTAGGTATTAAAGAGAGAGGAACCATCACTTTTATGTAGAAAAGAGACTGGAGAGTTTTGTGCTTGGATCTTTATAAAATATGGAGGTGAGCAACTGTGATTTTAGGGTCTGGAGGGGATGGGCCCCCAGTGAAGGGCCTTGGATAACTTAGCAGGTCATACAAAATGAGTTGGGCACCATTGGAGGCCTTGCAGTGTTGTCCGGCCGTGGCCCTGGGCCTGCTTACATGTAGCAGGTAGACGCTTCTGACACACAGCCTCCCGTGAGCCTGCACTAGGTAGCATGCATGACCCAGTACACACAGCAGCAGCTTTAGGTGTGGCGCTGCCTTCCAGGCTGAGGTCTGCAGTTCCCCTTGCAGGTGACACACAGAAGCGTCATTCCCCAGACCTACCTGCCAGTCTCCTGAGCGCCCGGCACTCCACTGTCCACCTCTTCTTCTTACTCTCTCTTCTGTCACGTGTCTTCTGTGCTGCTCCAACCAGGGGCCCACCTTCCTCTCCAGGGGCTTTTTTGTGTGAAATCTGGTAGTGTTCACCTGGTGCTTCAAGATTTAGTACCTAGTGCTGTGTGGACTCAGGTTCCATGCATTAAGCTCCCACAGGGGCCAGATGGAAGCCAGTGCCCTTGGGTCTGCAGGGAGGAGAGTGGAATGTCAGAAGAGGATGTTGTTTTCAGGGTACCAACCCTTTTCCGGCGGGATCTGTCCTTTCATCTGTAGGCTGTGGCCTCTAGGAAAGGGCTTCCTGCTTCTGGAGGCGAGTGCATTCTTGATACATCCCCCCCTTGCTAGCCACTCCCTGCCCCCTCAGGACACTGACAAAGGGTGGGTGGTCACATGTGCCGGGAAGACCCAGTAGAGGAACGTTCCTGAGGTGGGAGCTGGGTACCCACTTGGCGTGGGGGCGCACCCACTATCTGTGGTGTGCTGTAGTTCATAGAGGTAGACCAGATGTCTGCCTGTTATGTGCAGGTTTGGCTAAAACCTAAAGGTGAAGGCTGTTGGCCGGCCAGGGTGGCAGTTGGGACTTGCCCTCAGGCTCTACAGAGGCTGAGAAAACTTGCTTCCAGAGTGGGAGGCGGGAAGGAGGGAGGCCAGCGCCCCAACAGGCAGGGGGTTTGTACTGGCCAATGGGAGACAGGAACATTGAAGGGTGTGAACTTCAGTTTCTTTCCTCGGAAAAGCAATACATTTAGCTCAAGCCCCAAAATAAATCAACTCAACATGCTTCCTTTTGAATTTTTATTTTTTTCCTGCTTGTTCAGTAGCTTCCCTGCGAAGGCAGCCCCGCTCGGGTCTGCCGGGTCCCCAGGGCCAGCACGCAAACCAGCTGTCCATATTTATCTGCCTTTGCTGCCAGCATGTGTCGCCTAAAGCCTGGTCACCATGGAAGCCATGTGACCGCCAGCCTGCCGCTCGGCACTGGCAGGAGCTGGCATCCCTGCTCCCCGCAGCGGAGGTACTATATTTGCGAAAGAGAAAAGGGTAAAGCCTGCCTCACAATACTTACCGTGCCTCCTGAACCTTCTGCTAGTCCCTGAAGGATGAAACAGAGCTTCACCTGCTGGGTCACTTTGACTGCAAGGTGGGGTGGTGACTGCACCGCCACGAGAGCCACTGAGAGGCAGGAGAGCAGGGCCAGGGGCCAGGGGCCAGGGTTGCCTGGCTGTTGGCGGGGGCCACACCTTGAGACCTCGCAGTCCCTCTGTGGCAGGGTGCTGAGACCTCCAGCACCCTCCCAGGGTGGTCTGGAGAGAAGCCTGAGCCCCTGGAGCCTGGGGTTCTAAGGCAGGGCAGGAGCAGTGTTCTGGGAGAGCCAGGCTGAGCCAGCATGGACTTTTCTGCAGGGAGGAGGCACAGGTGAGGGGCAGGAGAGACCCTGAGCAATAGAGGGGGGTCTGGAGGAAGAGCCCAGGGTATTGTGCTCCAAAGATCCCTTCTAGCACAGAACAGGAAGGAGCTGCCTGTCAGAACTCTTGAACTTGCCTTCTGAGTGCTGGGATTACAGGTGCACACTACCACACCCGGCTTCTTGGAAGTGTAGGGGACTTGATGACCTCTGGTATCCAGTGACTTACTAAGTCTAACATAGGCTCAGTGTGGAAGGGTGAGTCCTAGATCAATTTTCAACCTGTTGAAGGCTGAAAGTTAATAAATGGTCCATCAGCCAGTTATTAAATGTTGAGGAGACCTTTGTGCTCGTCAGGAAAGTATATCTTTTGTGGTAATTTCTAATATTTTGGGCACTTTCTTGATGAATGCCATGGGATTATTGGCACACGAACGCAGATGAGAATTTAATTTATTTGAAGAAAGAGCAAAGCCCCTGAGGGTTGTTGCTCCTGTGAGTTTTGTTGTGTGGTCTAAGAAGCAGGCCAGAAAGCGGGTCCGGGTTCTGTTACACCGCACTTACAGATTTTACCTGTGTCCTTTCGCCAAGGGCTGCAACTGTATCTTAGAATCTCAGCCATTTTGAGCTGAAGAGCCTCTGGCATTGGCCACCTCTACCGCAGTCCTCTCCTTTTACAGTTGAAGTCGTTAGGGCCTGGAAGGTTAAGTGGCTTGTTCAAGGACACCTTCTGGCCTAGTAACCTTGAAAGGGAAAGGCAGCGTGGGCACTGGGACCGGGTCTCTGAGCACGCAGACAGGAGCTTCTTCAGTGCAGTAGCTTCCATCCTTCAGTGATGTCCTGTGCGCAGTGGGGATGGCGCCAACCCTGCCCAGTGCTGGAAATACCAGTCAGGCTGGTCTTGAAGTCCGAGGGACACCTAGAAGGACCAGATGGCAAGCCGGCTGGCATTTGGCAGTACCTCAGATCCTTTTGTTAATGGAGAAACTACAAACAGAGGTTTAACTATCAGTTACAACACCTGACCCCACTCATAACCTAGCAGGGTGGGGCCAGGGCTTGCTATAGATGCAGTGGAAGCCCAGCCCAGGTGAGGTAGAGAGAGAGGGTGGGAAAGGGGGGGAGACTACCTCTCCTCTCCTCCCGCACACACATGCCCAGCCCTCCTTTTCCTTTTAACCTGCCTCCTGCTCACTCACCTAGAAAGGGGGATGGGATGCACAAAATAGTACAGCGAACACCAAGTTTTGTTATAGCTACCAAATTCAGAGCATTAACAATGGCAGGTTGGCCTTGGAAAGAAAGAACACCAGAATATAAAATGCAAGACAAGTTGTGTTCTAAAATGTCCTGCTCATTCCTGGTTTGATCCTTGGATGGATGGACAAGATGGACAGATGGATAATGGATGGATGGATGGATGGACAGACGAATAGAGAAGCATTGTTTTGTCCCCCACGCGCCCTTCCTTTATCTTCCCCTCCTCTCCCAATCCCCTAAATCCTGCATTAGCACCCTAACGCCTGGACTCCATAAGTCTTTCCCCACTCAATTGTTTCCTAGACTAAATTCTCTTCTCGCAGATCTGTACTGTGCATCTCTTCTTTGCAGTTGGAACGCAAACTCCACTTAATTGCAGTCCTAGAAGGTGCTGGGCACACAGTGGTGGAGATGTCCCTTCACTCCACCAGCACCATTCCGGGGGTGTCCGAGCTGACCCATGCTGGGGCTGCAGGGTCCAGCGGGTCACAGCTGCCTGCTTGGGCCCCAGTGATCATAAGTCACTCAAAGACTGCCTGAACTGAGAGGAATGTTAAAACTTTGGCAGTCTCCAACGGCTGAGAAAAATTAATCCTCTTCTGCATTTGCTATTAAAACAACAACCACCAAACCATAGCAGGGCACTGCCTAGCCCATCACTCACTCAGGTCCTGAACATAAAGTCCCACAGGTTTTAAAATAATTCCGCGGCCGGGCGCTGGTGGCTCACGCCTGTAATCCTAGCTACTCAGGAGGCTGAGATCTGAGGATCGCGGTTCAAAGCCAGCCCGGGCAGGAGAGACCGTGAGACTCCTATCTCCAATAAACCACCAGAAAACCGGAAGTGGCGCTGTAGCTCAAGTGGTAGAGCGCTCGCCTTGAGCTGAAGAGCTGAGGGACAGCGCCCAGGCCCAGAGTTCAAGCCCCACGGCCGACAAAAAAAAAAAAAAAAAAAAAAATTCCGCGCACAGAACCCCATTTATACGGCGTGTCATGCGTTGGGGTACGAGCACTGGACATGAACTCTTCCCATTTTGCAGGGCAATCAGGGTTTTCTGTCCTCTCTGACAGGGAGCTCAGAGGCATTCTCACCTGGACCACATACATAGTTGTGTATGCTGCTGTGTATACCTTCTTGGTACCAGGGCTGGGAAGGTGGCTCAGAGGTAGAGCGCTTGCCTTGCATGCCTGAGGCCCTGGGTTCGATTCCTCAGCACCACATAAGCAAAAAGAAAAAAATCCGGAAGTGGCACTGTGGCTTAAGTGGTAGAGCGCTAGCCTTGAGCTGAAGAGCTGAGGGACAGCGCCCAGGCCCAGAGTTCAGGCCTCACAACCGGACCCCCCCCCCAAAAAAAAGATTTTCATCATTTATTTCTTATCTTTTTTTGTGGGGAGGGTACCAGTCGTGGATCTTTCTTTTTGTCGGTCATGGGGCTTGAACTCTGGGCCTGGGCGCTGTCCCTTAGTGCTTCAGCTCAAGGCTAGTGCTCTACCACGTGAGCCACAGTACTACTTCCAGCTTTTTCTGTTTATGTGGTGCTGAGGAATCAAACCCAGGGCCTCATGCAAGGCAAGCACTCTCCTACTGAGCCACCTTCCCAGCCCTTTTTTTTTTTTTTTTTTAAATCTTATAACATGTTTCTTTTAAAGCTTTTCTCTATTTATTTATTTGCCAGTGCTGGAGCTTGAACTCAGGACCTGGGCCATCCCTGAGCTTCATTTGCTCAAGGCTAGCACTCTACCACTTAAGCCACAGTGCCATTTCTGGTTTTTTCTGTGTATGTGGTACTAAGGAATCAAACCCAGGGCTTTATGCATGTTAGGTAAGCATTCTACCACAAAGCCACATTCCCAGCCCTTTCTTTTGTTGTAGAGACTAAGATTTAACCTCAGAGCCTTGAGCTTTCCAGACTCAGTAAAAAATCAGGACCAGGTATTAAATCCTCTATTCTCCATCTGCTTTCCACACCCCTTCTCTTCATTTCGCACTATGGATATTATCAGTTTGAATATTCAGTCAGGATAGACAAGTGATAGCCACAGCTAAATAGGCCTGTACATTGCTTTTTCTGAAGAGTACGTGTTTCTTTCCTTCTTTTTTCTTTTTTTTTTATGTTGGGGCTTGAACTCAGGACCTGGACATCATCTCTTAGCTGTTTTACTCAAGGCTGGCACTGTACCCCTTGAGCCACTAGTTGGAGATAAGAGTCTCATACACTTTCCTGCCTGGGATTGTTTCGAACTGTGATCTTGAAATCTCATCGGCATCCATATTCTTCTTTTCCTTCCTCTGCTGTCTTGAAATCTACAGATGTTTTACCGCAGGTGTCCCTCTCTCACCCTGAGCACTTGTAGCTCCCTGTGCCCCTGTGGAGCCCCCCTCTGGGCACCCCATCCAGACCCGGCCTCCCCCATTGTGCTCGCTGTTCCGGAGCCCTGGGTCTTTGAGCCTCAGCCGGGTATTGCGGGCAGCCTCCTTAAGGGATCAGGGGTAAGGTCAGTACCAGGTAGCTTCAGCCAGACGGATACAGCAGATGGCCACCAGTCTTGGTCATCTGCCAAGGGCTATCCCCGGCAGGTACGAAACGCCAAACATCCACATGGCCCACATGTTAATTAAAGAAATTACATGTTTCCCAGAAGACTGTCAAGACTGCCTTTATGTCCATGAAATGGCTTCTCCTGTGAAATGTCACCATGCAATCTTTTCAGCTTGTAGGTTGATTGGAATAAGAGATCTGACCTGGTCGGCCCACCTGGACCTCTCTCTCTCCGAGGAAAATTCGTGTTCTTGCTGAGGGGAGTGAGTGAGCCAGGTGTGTACCGCACAGACTATTTTGCTGTGCCTCTCCGCCTCCCCGCAGGCCTGTGTAGTCTAGTGATGAGCCAGGAGCACAGAAGGAGAGGGGGGGAATTGTGTACTCCTCTAAGTCAGTAGGACCTAGCCCAGCTTTGGGGACCCAGGCACCCCAAGGTAAAGACTTTCTACTTAATCTCACCTCACCGGAGTCAGAGAGCCTTTGAAATTTCTGGTGGTTTTTGTTTTTGTTTTTGTTTTTTAACTCTTTAGTTTGTTCAGTTTCTTTTTGTTTGTGCTGGTACCGGGCTTGAACTCAGGGTCTGGGTGCTGTCCCTTAGCTTTTGGTGCTCTATCACTTGAACTATACCTCCACTTTTGGCTCCTTAGTACTTAATTGGAGGGAAGAGTCTCACAGACTTTCTCACTCAGGCTGGCTTTGACCCATGATCCTCAGATCTCAGCCTCCTAAGTAGCTAGGATGACAGCTTCCAGCTGTTTAGTTTTGGTTTAAGACATGGTCTTGCTATGCAGGCCTGGGATTACAGGCATGCGCCACCTTCCTGGCCTGGTTGTGTTTTTGTTTTTGCTTTCTAATTTTAAGGTCTTTAAAATGCACGCTGGGAAGCTGCTTCATCTCGGGTGTGTATTGGTCACTGGTTTAGCTCCACAGATCTTCAGCAAGAGGAGGGAGAAGGCCGAAGGTGGAGCCCACGACGCGTCTCTTAGCACTGTGGCCTGTTCTCTCGTTCAGGCTACAGGTGCTTTTGAGAATCCTCCCCCACCATGTACAATACTATGTACAAACATTGGGGCATATTTCAGGTGTTCCTAGACCTTGGGGATTCCCGTAGGGACCCCACAGACTCTCCAAAGTTAGGAATCTTTGTGTTAAGTGTTTACAGAAAGCCATTAGAGCCATGACCGCAGGAGTGAGGTGATGTGCTGCCAGAAGTCAACTTTGGGTTTGTTTTGTCTTTTGCCATTCCTGAGGCTTGAACTCAGGGCCTGGGCACTGCCCCTGAGCTTTTGTGCTCAAGGCTAACACTCAACCACTTGAGCCACAGCTCCACTTTGGCTTTTTTGGTAGTTAGTTAAAGATATGTTTCACAGACTTTTCTGCGCTGGCCAGCCTTGAACCATGATCCTCAGATTTCAGCCTCTTGAGTAGCTAGGATTACAGAGTAGCTAGCTCCAGACCAAAAGTCAAGTTTAAGCAAACTACTCCTCGCAGGCCAGAGGTTCCTGCACCCAAGAATGCACTCCAAGGTCCAGCCTCATGCGCACTCACCCAGGGAAGCTGTACACAGTCTGTTCTCGTTCTGACAAGGGGAGGCCAGTGGAGAAAGTTCTCTGGAGTTGTCTTTTTGGAGACTGTTTTGCCCAGCCTATTCTGTAGGCTCCCGAAGTCCTCGTGATTCCTGTCTTTAGCAGAGGGTATTGGAACCTTTGCAGGGAGGCAGTTGCCATGGCTACCTGGCTCTGAGAGTTACCATCCTCTCCTTCCTGTGTGGTTTCCCTAGTTCTAAAGACAGCAGCTGATGGCCTGACATGCTGGTGGGCAGCAGGGAAATGGCTGGATTTTGGTTGCTGCTGCATTTGCTGTTGATGTTTCCATGATGTTTGGAAAGGGGTCTCTGTGTGTGGTACGTGTGTGTGTGTATGTATGTATGTATGTATGTTGTATATAAAGTAAATCTACCTCAAAAGATGAAAAATTAGGAGAGCCTGGGAGAAATCAAATATGCATAAGTATGTTCTGTATTGCAATTTTGAGTTTTGGTTTGGTGGCTACCTTTAGCCTCATTTTGGACTAATGGCTACATCAGGTGTCTTCTATAAGAACAAAAGTTGGCAAGCTCCATTTCACATGGCGCGAAAGCCTCAGGTGCCACGATTGATTCAACCTGGGTTGAATCTCAGCAGGACTCCGGTGCCAGGGGTCCTCTGAGGACTGAACTGGGTGGTTTTATCCAGCCTGCTCTGAAAATAGAGAGCTGGGGCCAGCAGGCGCACAGGACTCCGGCAGCCCCGTCCACACATCTGTCCACAACACTTAGCACACACCAGAGGTGGATGACGTTCACAGAGAGACCGGGGCAGCCAGTTAGGGGAAATCGCAGCCCAGCCCCTCCCTTTCTGACCTGTCTTTATTCTTCCCCTTCTCAAAAGGACTTTGGTTTTGTTTTTGCTATAATAGAATTTGAACTCAGGGCTCATGCTTGCTACACAGATACTCTACTGCTGAACCACAACTCCAGCCCTGCTTTTCACTGGTTATTATTGAAATTAGGTTCTTTGTTCCTGCCTGGGAGTAGACAGCAATCCTAACTATTTTTCACTTCACCCCGCCCCTCCCCTGCCCCGCCCCAGCTGGGGGGACAGGCGTCTATCACTGTGCCCAGCTTCTTCTGTTGAGATGGAATTTCACAGACTTTTCTGCCTGGGTTGGCTTGGACCCTCCATCCTCCTGATCTTGGCTTCCCACGGAGCTATGAGGACAGGCGTGAACCACCAGCATCCCAGTTCACATTTACTTATCTCCAAAATGCCCGTGAGAGTAGAGAGTCAAGCACGCCCTCCGCGGGCTGTCAGCATGTGGGGCGGTGTGGCTGGGACCGGGGTGTAGCCTGGGGGCCTGCGCTGTCGGGCGCTGCCGCTGTCTGCCTGAAGCCCCCTGTGGACACTTGGCACGCACGGCCACAGCAGGACGTGCAGGTGATGGGCTCCCGCCTCCCTCGCTGTATTTGTGACCCCCGACATGTGCCTCTGCTCCCCAGATCAAGATGAATGCTATGCTGGAGACCCCCGAGCTCCCGGCCGTGTTTGACGGGGTGAAGCTGGCTGCTGTGGCCGCCGTGCTGTACGTGATCGTCCGCTGTTTGAACCTGAAGAGCCCCACCGCTCCACCTGACCTCTACTTCCAGGACTCAGGGCTCTCGCGGTTTCTGCTCAAGTCTTGTCCTCTTCTTACCAAAGAGTGAGTACATGCTAATCATAATCCCGAGGTGCTGATCTAGAGCAGCCAGGTAACTTGTGCCCACTGTGGTACCATGTCTTGGAGCTCGGGCCCAGGTGTAGGATGTGAGCATCTATCTGGGCCTGTGCGTGGGCATTGGCACCAATCTTCCGGTCCCAGGCCTGTGGCCTGGCTCCATCCTGGATGAGGAGGATGGAGAGGGCTTAGGTTAAAGGCAGAGCTGAAGTTGGTACAGGAATTAGCAATGATTTGAAATGAGCATGAAAAGACCAGTTCCCCAGAAACTACTTCCAGACCTAGCCCTCCCATCATGGGTGGACCCTGCCTCCTGGGACGTTAGGACGTTAGTCATGCAGCGGAACTCCAAGCATGCAGCCTTCTGACTGGAACATGATAGATGATTAGAGGGCAGAAGGATTCTTCCTCCTCCTCCTCCTCCTCCTCCTCC
The DNA here is from genome assembly GCF_024711535.1 of Dipodomys merriami. Classification (NCBI taxonomy): domain Eukaryota; kingdom Metazoa; phylum Chordata; class Mammalia; order Rodentia; family Heteromyidae; genus Dipodomys; species Dipodomys merriami. Next base: position 16,764,731 of record NW_027204826.1, read on the forward strand.
TCCTCCTCTTCTTCTTCTTCTTCTTTCTTCTTCTCCTCCTCCTCCTCCTCCTCCTCCTCTTCTTCTTCCTCCTCCTCCTCTTCTTCTTCTTCTTCCTCCTCCTCCTCCTCCTCCTCCTCCTCCTCCTCCTCTTCCTCCTCCTCCTCTTCTTCTGTCAATTGTAGGACTTAAATTCAGGGCCTAGGAACTGTCTGAGCTTTTTTTTTTTTTTTAAGGCTCAAGACTAGCACTCTACTACTTTGAGCCACAATACCACTTTCAGTTGGTTCGTTGGAGATCAGAGTCTCATGGATTTTTCTGCCCGGGCTGGCTTTGAATGGTGATCCTCAGGCTTCAGCCTCCTGAGTAGCTAGGATTATAGGTGTGAGCCACCAGCACCTGGCAAGGCAGAAGGGTCCTTTTCCCATCTCTGCTCTGGCCCCTCAGGTCTGACAGAGTCGAATGACAGCACTGCCGTGTGTGCTTCTGCAGTGCAGTAACAGGTGCTCTCGGTTCCTCTTTGCCCGCGTTGACTGCATTTGAGTCTGACACTCGGACCTAGTCCTCTTTACTATTCCCAGTGGCGTGGAGGTTGGATCATCTCCTGTCATGTTAAGGATGAGGACACTGGGAATGTCAGGGAGGAAAAAGCCTAAACGAGTGACGTCAGAGCCGACTCCCTCCTGACTCATGGGCTAGTGCATGGGACACTTTGTCAGAGTGCAGGTGAGATACTGAGCAGGAAAAGGCTGCCCACAAGGAGGGTCATTAGCAGGACTGGCCAATCCCCCCCCCAAGTACCTCCAATTCCCACATGACCTCTAACCCCACCCCTTTGGGGGAAGCCACTGTCATCCTGATGTTCTTTGTCTGGGTCAGATTTTCATAATGGCTTCGCTTATTTGAAGCTGAGAGCAGGAAACACCTAACTCTGACAGGGTGATAGGGCATCTCTTAGCTTCCAAAGACCTTTCCTAGGAGGAGAGCCGCCTGCAGCCCCCCAGCCCTGGCCTTGGCTAGAAGGCTCGCTTAGCCGATTTCCTGCCGGCAGCTGGGACTGCTGGGATCGCTCTGCACCTATGACTGTCAGGAGCCTCTTACTGTGACTTGGGCACATCAGCACAGAGGCTCCTCCGGTTCCAGGGGGAGGGAGCACGTGGACAGAAGGTGAACTCTCAGCGCTTGCTATGAAATGGGGGATGTTTTTCTCTCTCAGCATTAAAGCCAGTTTTTAAACCTCTTTTTTTTTAGATAATTGGCCCCAAAGACACATCTGAAAATGTATCTTTTGTGTGCAAATGTCTGAAGCTTTACTTTGGTGGGTAAAGTGCTTCTTGCTCACTTAGCAACAGGTCAATATTTACCTAGTGATGCATATTTTTGTTCATAAGAAGTGTTTGCTTTTACTGAAACAAGCAGATCAAAGCTCCGTTAGGAACCCTGGAAAGGAAAATCTAGACAGTAGCAAAGTCTCTCCTTTTTTTTTTTTTTTTGAATAAAAATTGTAATGCATACTCATTTAAAAAAAGAAAAAGAAGACAAGGCACAGAAAAATCCCTACCATTTTCCCAACCAAAGATAAGGTACCACTGCTCCGTGGTTATCTCTGTGTTCTTTGCTTCTGTCTTTATCTCGGGACAACCAGATGGTGCTGGAGATCAATCCCAAGGACTCGGGAAAGCTAGGCAGGTGCTCTGCTCCTGAGCTACATCCCCACCCTTCCTGTGTTCTTGGTGTTGCTTTTGAACTCTGGGGCTCAGGCCTGTTTGGCGAGTGCTCTACCACTTGCACCACATCCCCCGTGCTTTTGCTCTGGGTTTTGTTCAGACAGTGTCTTGTGCTTTCTCCCCCATGGAGAGAGAAATGGTTCAGCCATGTGACAGCAGGGGACCCATCCTAATCTCCACCCTGTGTCAGTTCCCAACTTTTACAACAAGGACTTGGGGCTGGCGTGGGTGCAGGACGTCAAGTCGGGCTTCTTGATTTCTAAGAAGTCACTTGAGAAGTCTGACATTTAAAATGCTTGGGAAGCCTTACCAGAGGGTCCTGGTGATCCAGAGCCGGCTGTGGGCTCCCAGGGAGGCAGGGGTTCAGGAGAAGCAGCAAGGCAGGGGGTTGGGGCTCCTCCTGCTATTGCTACAGCGGGCCGGGCTTTCCTGTGACAGGTGGCACCAGATCCTCATGGCTGGAGCCCAAATTGGTGTGCTTAGTCACAAGTTTGAACAGTGAGTCCACGTCAATCCCAAGTGAGATATTCCCTAAACCTCCTGTTTGAAATTGGAGATGAAGCATAACAACACAGAATTTTCCTTTCTTGATATTTGAATGAATGGAGATCCTTCTCTGTGAATACATATGTATTTTTGTAATCAGTCAAGAGCATTTAATATCTGTTCTTCTAGTCTGTTCACTGCACCACACTCACCTCCTCACATGTGACACAATGCTGCTTCTCTCATTTCTACTTTGTCCATTGAAATCCCCTCTCTATCCCCTCAAGACCTTCTCCATTGCTATACGTACGTACGTACGTACGTGTGTGTGTGTGTGTGTGTGTGTGTGTGTGTGTGTGTGTGTGTGTGTGTGTGTGTTTTGTCAGTCGTGGGACTTGAACTCTGGGCCTGGGCGCTGTCCCTCAGCTCTTCAGTCAAGGCAAGCGCTCTACCACTTAAACCACAACACCACTTCCAGTTTTCTGGTGGTTTATTGGAGATAAGAGTCTCATGACTTTCCTGTCCGGGCTGGCTTTGAACCTCAATCCTCAGATCTCAGCCTCCTGAGTAGCTAGGGTTACAGGATTACACGTTTTACCCATCTTCTGTCTCTACCTCGTTCTGAATGACAGGAATATACACAATAACTTCTCTCCGTATCCTCAGCTGTCTTCTGGAGGCTGGAGAAAGGGATTGTCAGAGGTTTCTGTGTTCCCTTCCCCTAGAACCAGCGTGTGCTGGTGTTTGTGAGAGGGCGAGATGGTCCTGTTGGTGACCTGGGTAAAGAGACCGCGTGTGGCCCGAGCTCAGGTAGCTCTGGACACAGGCCTGGCACCACAGAGTACAAGAAGGCACCCAGGGCGAGGGCGTGAACTGTTGAACTGGACGTGGAGCAGCTGGACGGCCGGCTTTGCCTTCCGAGCTGACACTCTCCATCCCTCTGCGCTTGTCCTGTTGTCCTGCGGGCTGTTGAACTAGTCGCCAGGGTCAGGAAGTGACTGCCTTGCCCTCCTCCTGTCCCATTCTGCCCCGAGTTTCACGATATTCAGTTGGCTCGACCTTGGCTCTGTCTTCTGGCTCCCACAGGTGGACTTGGTACTGTTAACCTGGCACGTAGGCCTGCCACGCAGGCTGCCCTTTGGTCGCTGTGCCCTTTAATTTTGTTTGCTAGTGAGCAAACCACTGTTTTGGTTCCAGAGTCTAGCGACAAGAGGCGTCTGGTGGTAGCTGAGAGTCCCAGGTCTGTGGGCGGTCTCAGGTCCCCAGAAGGAAAAGGGGGCAAGGGGACAGTCTCCCGAGCCTCCCTGGGGAGCCAGGGGTGCGATGGGGACTGCAGTGGCCTGGGACACCAAAGGAAAGGGCTGAGTCACCGAGCTTAGTGACAGGGCTGCTGGGTGGTGGACAAAGACTAGTGTCACAGAACAGAGAAGTCACGGGGTGGGGTGGGGGGAGTGACTGTCCGTGGGAGCCACGCTTGCGCAGGTACAAGTGTAGCAACAGGAAGCAGCGCAAGTACAAGGCTCACTCACAGCCACCGACCTTGGCGTTTGCCTTTTGCGGTAAAGAGAACTTTCTAGAATATCTATATGACTTTGTGCACTCTCTCACTGTGGAGAAGTCTGGTTGCCTCAGCTGGCCTGACTTCTCTCAAGAGTGGAGTTGTTGACCACTTGAGCAAATGTTTGTCTGTCTCCACGTCTCAGGAGGGCGCTGCTGCCTCCGGGGCCGGGGCCCATCTGGGGCCTCCTGTCACCAGACCAGCACCAGCAGCCGCTTCTTTGCAGCTCCCTGAGCCGTGTGCCTCCGCTGAGCCCACTGCATCGCCGCCTTCCCTCTGCACCTCTGCTCAACTACATCCCAGTAGTTTCTCTAGCCAGTCAGGTCTCTGACCTTGTTGCCCTTGCTGCCAGGAGGCCCTTAGCTTTAACCTACCATCTTCTTCACAACAGCTCTTAGAGACGCCCCCTGGATGAGCCACGTGCCCACCCTGCCTCCTCCAGGCAGCTTGCCTTCCTTCTAATCCTGCGCCCCCCATGCCCTTCCAGTCATGATGTGCTTACATCATGAGGCACCCATGTTGGCGTGAGATGCACTAGATTGGAGGGAGGGATGGAAAATGTTGCTGGCCGTGGCCCTCCAGCCTCTCCCGCCAGCACTGTACAATCGCTCCTGTGTCTCCAAACCTGCCACGCGGGGAGGAGGGGTCTCCCGCCTGCCTGTGTCTGCCCAGCTGGTGGGTGAGGATGTTTACTCACTGCGATGTTAATTTGTATTTTTTTTTTTTTTTGATGAAAGAAGCTGTGCATTTTTTAAATACACCTTTGAGGGCCATTTTTCTTTCCTTTTCAGGAAGTGTCCGTTGGTGCCCTCCAGCCATTGAGCTCACGGTCACTAGCCTGTTTTGTAGTCATTTGCAAGAGCTCTATGTATACCAGGGAAATGAGATCTTGGCGATATGAATTACAAATATTTGTTCCTGGTTTGTCGTTTGTCTTTTCACTTTGCCCGTGGTTGTACTTGCCATGTTGAGGTGGAGGGTGTTTTTTGTTTGTTTGGTTTTCATGTGTGCAAAGTCAAATGTCTCTCTCATTTCCAGGTTTAGGGTTTTCCTTAGAAAGATCATTAATACAGAATTTTTAATTTATATATTTTTTTCCAGCATGTACAGGATGTCATTTTTCTTTTGCAGTGTTTGATCCTGCTAGAGTTTATCTTGATGTGACATACAGCTTCATTCTCTTCTTTCTAGATGGCCTTTTATTTTATTTTGCCTCCTTCACCCCATTTACTCAGATGCCACCAATTTCCCATCTAAACCTCCTGGACGAACATAGGCATGGTTCCAGCATTTACACTGGTGATCCTGAACACAGACTACTAGCAGGTTGTGCGGTGAGGGTCAATGTTCAGGCCGTGGGCAGTGCAGGGTGCCTCAGGCCCTCTTCTTCTTTCATGATTTCCTTGGCTGTGACAGCTAAGTGCACTTGTCGGTACCAATTTTTGAGTGCTTGTTTAAGTTCAAATATAAAAATTCGCTCATTTTTACTGCATTGAGTTCATAGGTAAGTTAGGGAGTATTGACGGTTTGTAATGCCAGGTTTTCCAGTCCAAGTTCATTTCTTCAAGTCACTCAAGTCCCAAGAGCTTCCTCAAGTTTCCATCTTAATCCCCTGTTTCATGACTGCACAGACTCTGGGAAGACAAATAGTCAGATTTGGAGCGTGGCTTATTAATAATGATCTATATAATTACTGACAAAAGCAGCATCATTTTTATGAAATATTTTAAGAGCACCTGGATTTTTTTCCCTCTAATCTCATTGCTTGTCACATTAGAAGTTATTTTCTGCACATTGCAGGAAGAGAAGGGGATGATATTGAGTGTCAGCATTGACTTCATGTAGGCATCTCTTTTTTTTTTTTTGGCAGTCATGGGGCTTGAACTCTGGGCCTGGGCGCTGTCCCTCAGCTCTTCAGCTCAAGGTGAGCACTCTACCTCTTGAGCTATAGCGCCACTTCCGGTTTTCTAGTGGTTTATTGGAGATAGGAGTTTCACGGTCTTTCCTGCCTGGGCTGGCTTTGAACCGAGATTCTCAGCCTCCTGAGTAGCTAGGATTACAGGCATGAGCCACCGGCGCCCGGCTTGGCATTTCTTAATTAAAGTGTTCTCTAAAGAACCTGCCAGAAGGTCTGGGACTGTGCCTCACATGTATGAAGCCCTGAGCTCAATTCCCCAGTACCACATAAACAGAAGCAAAAAAAAAAAAAAAAAAAAAAAAAAAAAAAACAAAGCCAGAAGTGGTGCTGTGACTCAAATGGTAGACTTCTAGCCTTGAGCAAAAGAAGCTCAGGCATAGTACGAGGCCCTGAGTTCAAGGCCCTGGCCAAAAAAAAAAAAAAAAAAAGAACCTGCTAGGTAGAGAATCCAGTAGCTTCCATGTAGCTCCTCCAGTTTCCCACTAGAAATTGAGGCCGGCCTTAGGGGATTTTCGAGCCCTTATCTTTTCTCCCCTGCACTTCCTGGCATAAAGTGAGGTGGCCTTGGGCAGGAATTGGCCCTAGAGAGCCCTGGGTTGGACAAGGCCGTCCCCTGGCACCTGTGCATGATTCCTGCAGACAGGCGAGGCCGGGGGACATGGGGACAGGACAGAGATGTCCTGTGTGCTTTGGGTCAACAGTGTCCTGTTGGGCCAGCATGGTCAGGTTTTTGAATCCATGGATTTACCATCAAAGAGGGGAAGCTGGGGGGAACAGTGCATTTGGGAGTTTGGTGGCAGCCTTGCTCCAGAAGCTATAGTGCAGCCTCCTAAGGCTGGGGTGCTCCTCCTTGACGAGCTGTTTACACACTGGTCCTGCAGCGGATGACATTTGTCAGTAAACCACTCAGTGTCCAGAGCAGGTGAGCGTCCACACCGCCGAGGACTGGCCACACCCCTCCATGCAGACCCCAGGCCAATCCTCGCGCCTGGACTAGGACCAGGAAGCAGATTTGCTTTGTTTGTTTTTGTTTTGTGTTGCTTGAACTCAGGGCCTGGCTGCTGCCCCTGAGCTTTTTCCAAGGCTAGCATTCTACCACTTTGATCCACAGCACCGCTTCTGGTTTTCTGGTGGTTCACTGGAGATGCCCATGCTGGCTTTTACCTTGATTCTTGGATATCAGCCTCAGGAGTAGCTAGGAGTACAGGCATGATTTTGTATAGAGTGGTTTGTGTTTTGTTTTGTTTTATTTATTTATTTATTTTTGACAGTCATGGAGCTTGAACTCTGGGCTTGGGCGCTGTCCCTCAGCTCTTCAGCTCAAGGCGAGTGCTCTACCACTCGAGCTTCTGGTTTTCTAGTGGTTTATTGGAGATAGGAGTCTCAGAGTCTTTCCTGCCTGGGCTGGTTTTGAACCACAATCTTCAGATCTCAGCCTCCTGATTATAGGAGGCTATAATCCTATAGGATTGTAGGCATGAGCCACTGGCACCCGGCTCCAAAAGCAAATCTTTAAATATTTTTTTTTCTTGTTTTCTTTTAGCTTTAAAAGCCTGAGTTGTTTTCCTTAGAGAAAAAAAAAAAAGCAGTTTCATTTTAAGTGGTATTATCGCTCTCTCTAAAGTCCCTGTCTAAAAGCATGCACAGGAAGCAAGAAGGCAGAGACTGAAGGCTCTGTCCAGCTGCCCCCGCTCCCCCTCCATCCTGGACTTCAAAAGGAAGTTCAAGGACAAGACTTCTGTCTCGTTTCCGCAGGCTGCTCTTGGTCATTTCAGGCAGGCGCAGAATGCTCTGCCTCTGTGCTGGAATTTTCCTGTGCAGAATCCTGCAGATCAAGAATAGAACACTGAGCGATAGCAGTGTACACGTGAGAGAGGCAGCGTGGAGAGTCTGCCTGCAGTCTGGGGAAGGCTGTGTTCACAGCACACTTCGCCTGGACTTATTAATGGCCATTTGGGAAGCTGCCCATGAGCTCCAAGGCCCAACTTGTTTGTTCCTGAAGCTCTTGATGAAGTTCTTCCCTACCTCAGCCTTGCCTCTCTCCTGCAGGGCTATGTGGCAGGAGCAGCTATGGTCCTGGGTTCCGGGCCTGTGGGGGGAGCTCAGGCAGGTCAGGGCCCAGGAAAAGTAGGTGCAAGATGTTCTCCAAGAGGCAAAAAGCTCTGTTCCTCCCTTAGCCTCCTGGACTCCCACGCAGAAGAAGGCCAGCTCATTTTCTGACCAAGTGTTGCTCTCAGCACCCAGCACCGAGCTCAGCTTGGTGAGTCAGGCACTGGTTAAAGCAGGATGAAACGCTTCCCCAAACCAGACACCTGCCACCTCTCTGGAAGATCCTGCATTCTCTCCTTCCTCTTAATCTCTGGGGTCTCATTATCTTTGGGGAAGACCAAAGATGCTTTTATTAACATTCTGGCCTTCTTTAAAAAATACCTGCATGTGAATATTCAAATAATTACCTTCCAAGAGGATGAGAAAGCTTATCAAACCAGAGAAGTGGCTCCCTGTTGAACCTCTCCTTGAGCATCACAGAGATGTTCCAATAAATCCAGTCAATGGTCTGGACAAACGTGATTTAACAGAACATTCTGACAACTGATCAGACAGAAGAAAAAATTATACAAAGATTTGTTTTTTAATCTTTAGATCACCCCTGTAATCCTAGGTTCAAGGGAGGTAGAGATCAGAAGGATCACAGTTCCAGGACAGCCAGAGCAAAACGTTAACAAGACCCTATCTTATCCAATAGCTAGCTAGGCTCAACAGCGTGGCTGTCATCCCCATCTACACTGGAAGCATAAATAGGATCTTAGCCCAGGATAGCCTGGGCAAAAATAAGACCCTATGCTATAAATAAAAACTAAAAGCCGGGTGCTGGTGGCTCATACCTGTAATCCTAGCTACTCAGGAGGCTGAGATCTGAGGACCACAATTCAAAGCCAGCCCAGGCAGCAAAGTCCATGAGACTCTTCTCTCCAATAAACCACCAGAAAATGGGAAGAGTGGTGCTGTGTCTCAAGTGGTAGAGCGCTCACTTTGAGCTGAAGAGTGCAAGGACAGTGCCCAAGCCCAGAGTTCAAGCCCCACGACCAACAAAAAAAAAAAAAAAAAAAAAAAGAAAAGAAAAAAAGAAAGAAAAGAAAAGAAAAACAGAGCTAGAACCATAGTTCAAATGGTAGGCCCTAAGTTCAAGCCCCAGGACCACCAAAATCAAAAGTGATGTTTGTTCACTTGACTTCCATGTGGGAGAACTAGAGCTCCTTGAATGTGTCCTAGTAAGGAAAGTTCTGGACTGAAAGTTCTGGACTGGTTTCTAATCCCAGCAGTGTGACACCAGGCAGTCTAGGTCTGTTTTTCTTACATCTAAGGCTTGGCTCCTCCTGGGAGTTGACTCCCGTGTTGTGGGGTGGGGACTCCTGACTGGGTGAAGAGCATAATCCTTGCTTCTCCTGGACCCTGCAGCTCTTTCTGCCCCATTCCCCAGCCTGTCATCCATCTGTAAACACCCAGCGTCCCAGTGTCTGTCTATCCCCTTCTTTACTTGGTAGACACATCTAGATTTTTGGCTCTAACCAAAGCGTCCTATCCAAGAGAAATCAAAAACGCCAAGGCGTGGCTACTGATGGCCATCTGGTGCCCTGAAAGGCTGGGCCATGAGGACTCAATCTCAGATAACGTATTTTAGACACCTACCACATGCCAAGTCCTGCATTGCACTCCTTGGCAGAGGCTGGCAGTGCCACTAGTTGTAAAGTAGCTTGATTTGCAACCAAGGACTAGGTCCCACAAGGAAGAAGTTGTTACCCACTGGTTTAGAGCAAAGAGAGTCATTAGTTGGCTTTTCACCTCTGTTTCTAGGTTCTGGCAGCCATCTTGTCCCTAATCCGTCTGCCCAGAGGCGTGCATGTTTGTGTCATCTGCCCAGAGCCGTGTGTGCATTCATGTGTGTCTGGGGTCGTGGGTGGAGGAGGTGCGGGTTTTTCCTTGCTGTCTTTCCCGCTGGGCAGCTGTGTTCAGAAAGCCAGATGTTGGTTATAAATAGGCCCCAGCAGAGAAGGACCGGCTGGCCTCTATGTTTTGTGGTGGTCCAGCTTGTTTCTTAGTAACAAACCTTTATTAAACACATCGGACAGCAAGGCGTGTGGACTGGTAAGCAGAGAGCATCATTCCTGCTCTCAGAGAATCAGCAAGGCATGCCCAGAGGCTTCCCCTACTCAGAATGGCCTTTCAAATATGTTCATATGCAAGTCAGTGTGTCAGACCAGATGCCGCAAAACGTAAAGAAAGCTATGGCATTTCTTGTGGCCCGTGGGTAAATTATATAAACAGGAAAACATCCAATATACCCCACTTGAGTAAATGCATTCCTAAAGCTCAGTTTTATCAATCCTGCTGTGGTGTTATTGTGAAGTTAATTAAAAACAGTGTTTTATCAGTAGGTGGTGATGTCATAAATTAAAGATTGAGAGATGTCTGCTGTGCACAATTGACCGTACATTGAAAAGAGAAAGTCCCAGTGATCCTGAGGCAGCTGTTTCTTAACATGGGGGTGCACATGCACACATGCTCACACATACATGCACACGTGCTCACACAGGGAACAGATGGACTGCTTGCTGAGGAAGGGCGGTGAGCTCATCTCTTAGGACAGAGTGGATTTGATCTTCTATGGTGCCATTACACACACCTCTGAGGGGTTTATTCCTTCTCGCTGTGAGAAGGGGTTTGAATGGGCTGGAAAAAGGAAGTAGCCAGATACAAATCACCTAATAGCCAAATTCATGTTATTGTGGTACATCCCATTTTCACAGTTATGTATGTACGTGTATCTCTGTTGGTTTTTTTGAGCTATGTTTTATCAGCATACATCGCTTTTTTGTTTTGTTAAGACAAGGTCTCAAACGCCAAAGCTGGCCTCAAACTCTGCATTCTCCGGTCTCCACCTTCACAATGCTGGGCTCCCAAGTGTGTGCCCCGTGCCTGGCTTCCATTTTGTTACTGTCATCATCCAGGCAGCTCTTATAAACACCTACGTCTGCTTTCCGAAGGCCGTGGCCGTGCTTTGGTGCTGACAGTTGCACCTGTTGTGGTGCGCTCGCTGGCCCTGGCCTCTCCGTCTTAAAACTAGTCCTTCCTCTCATCCTCCCCCCTTCCCCCCCCCCCCCCGAAGCTTGTCTGGGCACCGGCTATTGCGGCAGCATCCCTCCTCTTAGGTTTGGGTAGATTTAGTCAAGTAGGCTAAGGTAAATTGCTCACAAACGCTACTGTGACAGATGCAGGGAGAAGCGCTTGGTGCCGTGGCTATGTATGTAGGACGTGTCCTGACCAACCATCAAGCTTGACCAAAAGCCATGGGAGAGGAACGCATGCAGTCAGCGTGCGTGGGGTGGTCTTGTACTGTGGCTGTGAACCATCACCGCTTCCTCCTTGTGACTTGGAGCACCCCCTTTCCCCATCACTGACCAGGTTGTGATCTGAGCATTTTCTTCCCACGCTTGGGGGTGAGGGGTCATGTGATGATATCACAGGCCAGTGGAAAAAGGGCAGGGGGCTGTCTAGGCTTCATCCTCCATTAACCATCAGTGTGCTGCTCTGCCCTTCTAGCACATTCTCTAGGGCATACAGTGGCACTCCCCTACCCTCCACCCCAAGATACTGGAAGGCGTTTGGCAGAGTCTGCAGCCCTTCTGGGTGTAGCTGAGCGCAGCAGTTTTGGCTAATGGGGCAAACACTGCAGCTGTGGCCTCTCATTAACGAACGAGAAAGAAGTGAGAATTTACTGCATGTAGATGCTCGGTAGCTATTTTATATGCATTTGCTCGTTTGATGTTAAGAGGCCAGCTCTGTCAAGTTCAAATGTGTTCAAAATAGATTGCTTGCTGTTTCATCATGGAGATCACCTGGGTTGAGTTATTTGCCACCCAAACTTTGAAATCCTGTCTGGATGAGCGTGTCAGCTCCCCTCCTGAAGGACGTGATATATATGGAGCAAAAGGGGAGAAAGCGTGGCCTGGATGTAAGACAGACAGTCCATCACATTCATGTTAATTCCAATGTACAGAGTGTTTCAGGAGCGTGAGGAGACTGACCTTTTCTCCCCCTTCCTTCTCAGATACATCCCACCATTGATCTGGGGGAAGAGTGGACACATCCAGACAGCCTTGTATGGGAAGATGGGAAGGGTGAGGTCACCACACCCGTATGGACACCGGAAGTTCATCACCATGTCTGATGGAGCCACGTCTACGTTCGACCTCTTTGAGCCCTTGGCTGAGCACTGTATTGGAGGTGAGTTGGTTCAGGGAGTGGCACTAGGCTGTCACTCAAAGAGCAGGAGTTGGGGGAAGTATGGCGGAAATGCCACCCCCCATCGTGTGGTGTCCAGGACATCATCCGGTGACGTCAGGGATGTGTCATGACATCCGGAAGTCTGCCGAGATTAGATCCAAGTCTGCAAGGATTAGCTCCAGCGTAGGCCTGCCGGTCCATGGAGAGAACCCCACACAGAGATCTCCAGGAAGCTGTGGAGAATGGTTTTACAATGCACTTGGGAAATCAAGAGCCCTAGTTTAAAGGGAACAGGTTGAGCATGGAGCCCAGGTCCGTCAGTGCGAGGAACAGAGGCTGGACCATTCTGGACTGTTCTAGGTGTTTCACATGTGCTGTTGCCTTAGACCCCTTCACAGTCCCGTGAGAGAGCCCATATCACTGCTGGGAACCTGGAGCTTGGAGAAGTAGCTGAGTGGAGCACACAAAGGCCTGGCTGCCCTGTGTGGACGCTTCCTTGGACAGAGACACACATTAAGGCCATGTTCACCACACATGGGCCAGGGACACCTGTTGCGGAGAAACAACTCAGTTTCCAGGGGCAATTCCATTCTTGCTAGGATTCGGCATTGCTCCGTGTAATCCACACACATCATAAAACGCTTCGTAACAAGGACATTAAGGAAGTGGGGTTAGATGCTCATCCTGTTGAATATAATTCCTAGGAGAAGAGAATGTCTTTTGCCTATTCAAAGGCAGCTAGTTTGTTTTAGGAATGTGGTTATCATTTGTATCATTTGCATAAAATTCAGCAACTGTATTCTCAGTCACTTGAAGTAAGGAACGAGTAAGTAGCTGCTAAGGCCCCTCTTAGCTCACCCTGCCCCACACCTTCACGTGCTGTCTCTCCTGCTCATCAGGTCTCAGCTCCGGGGAGGTCGCCTAGAACTAGGGGCTCACAGGAAACAGTCACAAAGGAATGAATAAATAGCTGTTCACACTGTATTGATAAATCTAGTAGCTGGTTTTTCAAATATTTATTTCTCTAGCATACTCAAATATTTATTACTCTAGCATACTCAGTTAAATGTTTTGTTTTGTTTTTCCTCTTCTTTCTCATGCTTTGACTTCTTTTCCCATGAAAGCAGGTTTTGTGTGGCCAGTATGCTCCTCCTAGTGGGGAAAAAAATACTTCTTCCTTGTAGTGACGTCTTTCCATCACCCCTGTACCAAAAAAAGAAAAGGTTGATGCAGATAGTTTCAGAGGAGACAGTATCCAAACCCAACAAATGTTCTAAGAAAACCACCTTTTTCTTCCACTTATGATGACTACCAAAGGACATTTTAGAAAATAGGGATAATACAGAATGCGTAAAAAGAAAATGAATCCCCCTTCATCCCACCGCCCAGCTCGCCATGTTAATATCTTAGCTGACCTAGTCCACGGACCCCTCAGGACCTCTGTCTCTCCCCTGCAGATGACGTCACCATGGTCATCTGCCCTGGAATCGCCAATCACAGCGAGAAGCAGTACATCCGCACCTTCGTGGACTATGCCCAGAAAAACGGCTATCGGTGTGCAGTGCTCAACCACCTGGGTGCCCTCCCCAACATCGAGCTGACCTCGCCACGCATGTTCACCTACGGTAAGCAGAGGGGCCCCTCAGAGGTACCCTGCCACCCCTGCCATGCCCTGTGGTCTTAAGTGTAGAATTCTTGGCGATGTTCTGGAGACAGAGGGGAAGGGCTTCTCAAGGCCTCCTGCTGGTAATCGCCAGAGCAGGTATGGGGGGATGGGGGGCGGCAGCTGAGCCTTGCCCTTCACCCCTCTGCATCTGACACTCATTGTCTGTGATTGGCAGGGAGAGTACAGTGAGGCATATGCATGTCAGTGTAGAACCAAGTGCATCTCCACGTTCCTTGAGGTCAGGAGCTGGCTCTCATGGTCTGGCAGAGGCTTCGGAAGTCCTATGTGAGCTAATGCTCAGGACTCCTCCGTCCTGGTTCCTGTGAGTCCTCCCCACACCCACGAATAATAAATGTGAAATTAGGCATTAGGCATAAACATTTGGGATGTTTGTGACAGGATACGTTGTAGTGTGTTTTAGTGGGAAACAACTGAACATCATGCCTTCCGTCCTGTCTTCATCTACATGTTCGCGTCAGTCACAGTGGGTACATCTATGGTGACTTGTGTAAGTCACCTTATCGTCAGCAGCATGAAGCTGCAGGGTCACTGTATTTTATCATTTAAGAGCCACATTGGCCGGGTGCTGGTGGCTCACGCCTGTATTCCTAGCTACTCGGGAGGCTAAGATCTGAGGATCGCAGTTCAAAGCCAACCCAGGCAGGAAAGTCCGTGAGACTCTTATCTCCAATAAACCACTAGAAAACCGGAAGTGGTACTGTGGCTCAAGTGGTAGAGCGCTCGCCTTGAGCTGAAGAGCACAGGGACAGTGCCCAAGACCAGAGTTCAAGCCCTACAACCGACCAAAAAAAAGCCACATTGCTATTATTGTTCTTGTGGTTGATCTAACTGGTCCTCTTTGTAGGGTGTGTAGGGCTATTTAACATTTTTCTGCATTTTAAGAACCATGCTACAAATACCAGGTACCTAGAATTTTTCTTTAACAAAGTTCTCTGGAGTAAGCGTCCAGTAGAATTACAGAGTTGCCATTTTTCAGGTGTGTTTGCACATGTTGTCAGACTGTCCTCCTGCAGTCCTTCCAGTCCTGCTACCGTTGGTGAGGCGCAGGGTACCGTCCCGCCCTGAGAAGACCCGAGCGCCAGCCACTGGCCTGGAAAGTCCCAAGTGCCTCTCATCTCAGACGTGCCCAGTTCTGCTTGGAAATGCCCTCTGTGGCCTTCAGTGGGCTTCTCCCTGCCGTTTGGGTCTCATCCTTTCAAAGAGCCCTTCGTAGCCCCGCCCAGTCCTTCTACGCTGTGCTTCTCAGGGTCCTCCTCCAAGGCACCTGATGTGAAGTCACAGCTGGCTTTTATTTGGGTGCCTGTTTACTGGCTGCCTGTCCATCCCAGAAATCCACTCCATGAGAGCAGGGGGCCTCCTGCTTCCTCCTGCAGCTGCCTGGGCCCATAGAACGGGCCCTCTCCTTCTCTGTCAGGGCCTGCAGTGTGCTGACAGGCTGAGGCCCTAGGTGGTAGACGTGAAGTGGGTTTGTGGACATACGGTGACACTTCACAAGCAAATGTTTGTCAAGCAGGTGTGCCTGACGGTTAGTGAGAACTCCCTGTGCAAACAGCGGCTGCCCCTTTGGGCAGAGGCTAGGCTTTCAGTCCATGCAAACAGCCTTCCGCTTTTGGAAACAGTGGCCTTGCCCAGAAGAAACCGGAAGTGAGTGTTGGAGTGGAACTCTATGTTCTTCTTGTTCTGGGTGGGGCCCCTCGCTCACTCTCTCTGAGACAGCTAGGAAAGATCTTTTCCCACTTGTCGCTCTGGAACTCTGTTCCAGGCCACAGATCCTGTGCCCCCGGCAGCTTTGCTGATATGATTAGACATGTTTGACCACAGCTCTGTCTTGGCCGGAATTTCCTAAACAAGTCCTTGTGCGTTGGTGGAATCATGGGACTTTCCATCGGCCTCACTAGTGAGGGCCAGACTGCCGCGTTGTGTTTTGCTCACTGCCTCGGAGGTGGGTGTTAATTAGTGTCCCCACCTCCCAGGCCAAGGGGGGTAATTCCCTTGCCTTGTGCCTGTGACTGGTAGGTAGCATTTAAATGGCATGACTCTTACCCCAGCTCAAGTTCTCCTCCGTTTGCTTCCTATTTAGATTTCTGTCCATTGGGCTATACAGAGACGGGGGCACCTGAGCATTTTAAAAGACTTTCCCCTGCTTTGGTGGTGGTAGGCATGACTGTTTGTATTGATAGTGGTCGCTGACATGCCACCTGCCGTGCCCGCCCGGCACCACCCTGAACATCCATGCTGTGTGGAGTCAGCGCTCCTGACTCGCGGTCGAGGCCCAGCAAGGCAGAATAGAATATCACAAAGCCAAGGACAGCTCAACCCAGGTTTCAATCCAAGCGTTCTAGCTGTCCTGATTGGCAGTCTCTGGAGTGAAAAATACAGGTGTGCGTTCAAGCCCCCGCCTTCAGGAGCCCCCCCCCCCCAGTCACCCTCTGATTGAGCGGGGGAGGGGTGCACAACCACCGGCCCAGCGCAGGATGGAGGAGAGGCAGCCATGGCTTCTGCGCCTCCTGGACGAGGTCCCGGTGTGAACTCTGCCGCCTTACCAGGGCACATTTAGGCCTTTAGTTAATGGGGGAGACAAAGCTAGGCCTCATTTTGTGTCAGAGCTAAACAAGCTAATGTGCAGGGTCAAGAGGGGCTGCCCCTTGATTCCTCCTGACATTTTCATCCTGCGAGATCCGCCTTAGCGTAGCTCCCCTGGGCTTCAGGAAAAGATCCCCAGCCACCCACCCGCCCGTGAGCGTGTCGGAGGGACAGACAGGTCTGCCAGTGGGTGGTTCCACCCGCCCTGGTCACGCAGGCACCGACTCAAGTTTCCGTCTCACCCACATGACGTCGTGGGCACCTCCCAGGGCCCCGCCCATGCCTGGCATGGGGACACAGATGACTCAGGCTCCACGCGCGGCACACCGCGTCTCTGGCTTCCCTGTGTCTTAGCTGCTTAGTCACGTTAGTGGCATTTAGAGAAAGAGCTTTTTAAATAGTAGCATTCAGAAAGCCTTTGCCTCGTCTTTCTTTGGGGGCTTGAAGAAAAAGCCAAGTATGTTTCCTGTTCTCAGCAGGTCACCTTCCCAAACAGCCCTGTCATGCCGTCTAGAAGCCAGGCTAGAACCTCCCGTGCTGCCTTGTCTTCCAAACAGGACAGCAAGATTAGATGTCTAATCTTGTTACCGGTGCTAATCCCAGAAGGATTAAACACGTAGATCCTCATTAACGACTTCCGGTATTAAGACCAGACTACTGTCTAGCTCCCAGACACTGAGAGAGGTTGCAGCCAATATCAGGTGGAGATCCCAGGCAGGCTCTGAACCCTCCAGAAGGTGGATCCTAGACACACTGTGGTCTTTGCCCTTCCCTGGCCTGGGACAGGTGACAGCTGTCCCCCACCTCCCACCCAGTAGTGGTACTGGAGTTTGAACTCAGGGCCTTTCACTCGCTAAGCAAGTGTTCTACCACTTGAGACAAGCTTCAGCCCTGGTATTGTTGGGTTGTTTTTTTTTAAGACAGAGTCTCACTACATAGGCCAAGCTGGCCTTGAATTCATAATCCTCCCACCTCAGCCTCCTAAGTGCTGGGATTATAGGCATGTACCGCCCCCCCCCCAGCTCAGGAATGACAGCTCTTTGCAAAATACCCAACAGCTTGTCCAGCATCAGGCAGGACCTTTTTGCTAAATGAGACATGTTCAGTTTCATAAGGGGAGCCTCCCTACCCCCTCCCAGGAGCCATTAGCAGTAATTGCTCCTTGAGGTATAGTAAATTCAAGGGTTTTTATTGTTGTTGTAGTCAGTTGTGGAGCTTGAACTCTGGGCCTGGCCGCTGTCCCTCAGCTCTTCAGCTCAAGGCTAGCACTCTACCACTTGAGCCACAGTGCCACTTCCAGTTTTCTGAGTGGTTTATTGGAGATAAGAGTCTCAGAGACTTTTCCTGACCCGGCTGGCTTTGAACCTTGATCCTCAGATCTCAGCCTCCTGAGTAGCTAGGATTACAGGCATCAGCAGTAAGTTCAAGTTTGCCACTTCCCCACTAGCACCCAACACCTGCTGGAAGTCTCAAATAATTAGCCTCAGACAGATGGATGGCAAAGGAATCAGAGGAGAGAGTGAGACGAAGCAATTAAACAGTAAGCTGAGCAGAACTGTCACTTGTGTGAACTTGTGATATAAGCCAGGTCAAGCATGAGTCCAGATCAGGTGCTCTGTTCCTGGGGTGTGTGTGTGAGTTGAACAGAGGTCTGGCATGCTGCACCCCTCCTTTCCTTCAACCCACCATTCGGGTCACACCACCCAAGCGTCCCCGGCATCTGGCCTCACCGATGCAGAGACAATGGAACCTAGAACCTCTTTATGGAATGTGTAATTTAAAAGAAGCAAAACAAAACAACAAAAAAACAAACAAAACCCAACATTCAAACAAGTCCACAGTCAGTGTATAGTGAGTGACAGTCTCACCTAATAGGGATGAAAATTTGGCTTTCCACATTCCAGAGTTCAAGGCAAAGACTTCCTCTAGTCCATTGGCTTGTTACCAGAATCCACTAGAATCAAGTCTATCGAAGGCTGTAAACTTTCCCAGGAGGGAGAAGCAGGCGGCCTGCGATCTAGTCAGGGGACAAGAACTTGGTGGAAACATGTACAAAGTCACCGTGCATTTTCCCATGTGTCTATGTTGTGTGTCATTACAAGGGCAGACGCAGGCAGCCTGTGTGTGTCAGGCATCAGGCATGCCGCGGAGGGCTACAGCAAGGGATGAACCAACGCACTTGCCATCCCTGGCAGCAAAAGGAAGAGTAGGAGAGACCTATCGTGTTATTTGACATCAGTCACTCGGAAGAAATAACGCAGGTCCCTGGGCCATCAGCTTCTTGGGTGGGGCTCAGGGACGCCCATTCCTAAAGCCCTGTGCAAGTGATTCTGTGCACACGGGGCCATGTGGGAGTGGCCAGTGGTGCTGCTAGCCGGGCCTAGGCTGTGCCCGCTGCAGGAGGAACATGGCGGCACTGCCCCAGGCCCTAAAGGTAGTGTCTGTGATTTGCTGGTTAGCAAAGGGGCTGTTCACAGCGTCACCACCCCTCTGTGCTGAAGCCAGGTCAGCAGCTCCCATTTCCATGGTAGACTCATCCTCTCCTGGGCTGGCCTCTTGCCAACACCCCGGAAGTTCTAGCCACGCCCCCGTGGGGTGTGCTGAATCCCTTCACCTGGGGATGGCCACTGCTCCCTCCTCAGAGCAGAGCTGTAGAGGTGGAGCTGGCGTGGCCCCTCCAGCATCCCAGCGGACCCAGCTGAGATCACCTCTGCTGGGGAGCCGGGCCCCCGCAACCACGCCACTCAGAGCCCCGCCCCCCGGGTATTTCTGAATGAGCCTGTCTCCCTCGGCACCCCAGCCCCGCGGCCCCAAGGTCATTTTTACCTGTCCTTCTGTGCATCCCGGCCATCCCTCTGGCTTGGAGCTCTTCTCTCCTGCCCTCCCCAAGCACTGACAAGAAGACCCCACGGCTGACGTCCTCTCCAGAGCTCTCTGGATACTGGGGTCATTCTGCACGTGGGCGTGGCCTCCCAGTTTGTAGTCCAAGGAGCCAGTGCCAAAGGGTTTGCCCTTGCTGTTATACATATGCATGTGAACACGGACGCTTGTGCAAACCCAGAGTGTGGGGTCGGATGGCCACGAGTGTCAACCCATGTTCAATCTGCTCCATACACGGTACTTCCTCTCAGGGGTACTACCCGCCCCTGGTTCCCTGGGGTCTGGGGCATCTGGAAACCTCTCCAAATAGGCAGAGATCAGCGTGTGGCCCCACTCCAGCTTGCCATCCCCCGGTGTGACTGGGCGCCTCACCTCTGCCCGCAGGCTGCACATGGGAGTTCGGCGCCATGGTGAACTACATCAGGAAGACGTATCCTCTCACCCAGCTCGTCGTCGTGGGCTTCAGCCTGGGGGGGAACATCGTGTGCAAATACTTGGGGGAGACCCAGGCGAACCAAGAGAAGGTTCTGTGCTGCGTCAGCGTATGCCAGGGGTACAGCGCGCTGAGGTGAGTCTCTCGCCACCCACACCCACCTCCCCCTGCCCGCTCTTCACTGAGCATGTGCCTTCTGAGATACCCCGAGACCTGGGGCTGGAGGGGGCGTGCAGGGGAACAGCATGACAGGTCAGGCAGAAGTTTCTGAGTCCTAGACTCACCTGGGTTGTATCATTAAGTGGAGCTGTCCTCTCAGACCATTAAGCCTGGGCACGTGGCTGTGTTGTAGGATCGGATCTGTGGTTGGACCAGCCTAGTGGGCAGCACCAGGGGCTGATGGGAGAACACAGGAAGTGACAGCCGGGCCCTTCCTCAGGAAGGGGTCTTGTGAGGCCGTCAGCTCCGAGGATTCATCTCAGTCATCCCAGCCCTCTTCACAGAGGGCCTGAGCCATAGGGAAGGCTTCCCCTCATCTCCGGCCAGCAGAGCAGGACACCCCCTCCCAGCAGGGGACCCAGGTCCCTGCCTCCCCTCAGGGTCTCTGCAGTCGCCAGGCTCATGTCCGTCCAGACTCTTCAAATGCACTCGTGTTTTTCCTTCTTGAAAATGTCTCTCGTGCTACAAATGGGTGCAACCAGTCATTATTTCCAATTGGAAAGGCAGGCACATACTACTTCAACATGAAGCCAACACGAAAAAAATAGCACGACTCCCTCTTGACCAGTGGCTGAACACAGTGGCACATACCTACTACCCGGCCAACAAAGTGGCTTCTCTTTTCCATGCCTTACTGTCGCAATAGCGCCATCTGCTGTTGGCTGGGGCAGTGCAGCCATGGAGGGACCTCCACGGGTCCCCTCCACCAGACGGGCTGAGTGAACAAAGGACGCTTCCTTCCTTTAGGCCAGTGTAGCTTTTCCCTCCTGCCCTTGACTTGAGGCCAGTGAGCGCCTTGGGCTCTGGGCTGCGTCCTCTTCTCCGAGGTGAAGAGGGGCGGTTCTTCGGCAGGAGTCCTGCTTGTTATGACCTGCCACCAGTTGTCTGAGACCTTCCTGCTCCACGGCCCCCTCCCTATGGCATCGCAGACCTCCCCTCCCGCTTGGCTGGAGTTAATCGAGGGCTCAGAGAGCACCCCACTTGCTATTGTTCACAAAGTCTAGCCCTTGCTAGGCCAGCTCACCTTTGTACTATGTGCCGAATGCTGAAGGGGTGCTGCCCACGCCCCCCAAATTACATGGTGTCTCCCAGATGCAGCTGAAGCAGCTGCCAACCAGCCCTGGAGTCTGTGTGCTCAGGTGGAGCTAGCTGGTGAAGATACTTCAGGACAAGGGGGAGGGAAGGGGGAGGAAGATGAGTTCCTTCATCTTCAATCCTAGGACCCAGTCCCAAAGGGCAGAAGAGTGCCCTGCCCGCACAAGGCTGAGAGAAGGGAGCGGACTGGATGCAGCTAAAATCAATTCACCCAGAAGTCCTCAAAAAGTCCCCATTGCAGAAACAGTTACCTAACTAAAATAAAAGCACGTGATCCACAGATGAAATAGAGGTGGAGATGGAGAGGATCAAGGGTTGAGGCCAGCCTGGGCAAAACAGCTAGCAATATGGGCCACCAGAGCCCCTCCTAGCCGACGCCCCGTGCCTCCCCCCCGCCACGCCGCCCCTCACTCCCATTGTGCTCTTCCAGGGCCCAGGAGACCTTCATGCAGTGGGACCAGTGCCGGCGCTTCTACAACTTCCTCATGGCCGACAACATGAAGAAGATCATCCTGTCACACAGGTACCACGCTCCCCCGCCCCTCCAGCTCACCAAGAGTCCCTGAAACCCAAAACACCATTCCCCCAGAGGGGATGCCTGTAATCCCAACACTCAGGAGACTAAGGCAGGAGGATCTCAATTCTGATGCTAGCCTCACCTACAGAGCCAGTTCCAGACCAGCCTGCACTATCGAGACCCTGCTTCAAAAGAAGTAAAAAAAAAATAAAGATAAAGCAAACATGTCTGAGGGTGCAGCTTAAGTGGTAGTCCTGCCTGGTGTGCCCTGGTTCCCAGCCTCAGTTTCCAAAAATCCACCCTGATTCCCACTAAGCCCAGGACAGGAACCACGTCCGCCGTTCCCCACTAGAACGGCCGCCCTGAGGTGGCCTGACTTGTCACCCTCGCTAAGCAGCCTGGTGCCAGGAGGCTCCGGGTCAGGCCTCCTGGCGTGCGTCTCGCCCGCGCTGCGTCCCCTGCACTTGGTCCTTGCTGGCCCAACCCCCGGGTGCCTGGAGCGGTGCCCGGCAGTGATGATTGCGTTGTGATCGCCTCTCCCCAATCCGGCTGCACTGGGCCTGCGGAACCTCCCCCCCCTCTCAGGAGGCTCCTTTGAGACCCAGCTGCTCCTCTGCTCCTCCTCCACCTCGTTGCTTCTCCCGGCGGTGTGACTCTGAACCTGGGTCCTGAGCCACACTGGGAGAGCTCGGAGGACCTGGGCACGGCCTCTGTGTACCCCATTTGCTTTTGTGTCTCATTCCAGACAAGCTCTTTTTGGAGACCACGTGAAGAAACCCCAGAGCCTGGAGGACACAGACTTGAGCCGGCTCTACACGGCCACGTCCCTGACGCAGATCGATGACAACGTGATGAGGTAGGTGGAGGGCACCCTCCCCTGGAGGGGGTTGGGGGGGGTCTTCAGCTGCCCCACCCACTGCCCAGTCACCTCGAGGCTGGCTTATTGGCACATTAGAGCCACCATAGGGTTGGTTCATTAGCATTTCCAGGGTTCCACCCCCCCCAACTCGGCCACCTGTAGATGACACGTGTACAAGAACCAGACCCGACGGCTGCTCACGCATCCTCCTCCCAGACCCAAGGGTGATCACCGCAACATGATGACAGGTGGCTTTGCCTTGTTTTTTTCTTGGTGTGTTCCAGGAAGTTCCATGGCTACAACTCCCTGAAGGAGTACTATGAGGAGGAGAGCTGCATGAGGTACCTGCACAGGGTGAGTGACCAGCCCTGCTCCCGCCCTGCCCCCGCCCTGCCCTGCTCCAGCCCTGCCCTGCTCCAGCCCTGCTCCTGCTCCAGCCTGTGTGTGTGTGTGTGTGTGTGTGTGTGTGTGTGTGTGTGTGTGTGTGTGTGTGTGTGTGTTGCTGGGAATTGAACTCAGGGCCTCATGCTTGCTTTGCAGGCCCTCTACCACTTGAACCCACTTGGATTTTGTCTTGAGCCAAAGTCGCTCCCTGTGTGACCACCATCCACGAATCCCAGACCCTCCCGCTTATACACATGCTGCTCCTGGACTTAGAGGGAGCCTAGAAATCACTGCAGTGCCTGAGTTTTTCTTAAATTTCCTTTGATAGTGTAATATTGCCTGAGCTCTGTAGGGGGCTCGTGTAGGTTTCCTGCCATCCTGGGCCTTTTGTTGTTGTTGGCCATTGTATATCTTTTTTTTTTTTTTTCTCCCAGGGCCTGGGCACTGTACCTGAGCTTCTTTAGTTCAAGGCCAACACTCTACCTCTTGAGCCACAGTACCACTTGTGGCGTTTTCTGTTTATGTGGTACTTAGGAATCAAACACAGGGCTTCATGCATGCTAGGCAAGCACTCTACCACTAAGCCACCTTCCCAGCCCCATCGTATATCTTCTAAACATTGTACATAAGACTAAACTCTGAAACTTCAAATTTCTCTATGAAGATGACAGACAGACAAGACAGACAGATAGACATAGGGCTAGTAGTGAATTTGAGCGTTGATCAATGAATGTGATATTGTAAAGGGGTATCTTTGTTTCATTCTGCTCTGTTTTCTCGCCGCAGATTTATGTGCCTCTCATGCTGGTGAATGCAGCTGATGACCCGTTGGTGCATGAAAGCCTTCTAACCATTCCCAAGTCTCTTTCAGGTAAGTGTTCCTTGCCCCGGCCTCTCAGCAAATCGCCACAGTAAACCCTGTCACTGTGCCTCTCTGGGGAGGGACAGCTGGTGGCATTGTTCTTACTCTGCCTTGTCTGCTAATCTTGGGGCTGAGGAGGGCCTGGGCAGAACGTTCCAGAATGTCCCTGTACAGGAGGCAGAGGCATCCTTGAGTCTCCCACCAAAAGTGTTGGAGGAGTCCTGGTATTCTGCAGAAGTATTGCCCCTAAGTTCTAGTTCCATTAAGAAGGAGAGGATTGGACCGAAGGAACTACTTGCACTTAAAAGTTTGTCCTGAGAAGCAAAATGAGAGGGCAGAGCAGAGGGGGGAGAAGGGAAAGGGCAGAGCACGGGAGGGAGGATTCCATGCCTCCTTGCACTGGGATTCTCACCCCCAGGATGCTGTCCCCACCCTCCACAGCCCACGTCTGCAGTAGCACGCCCACAGACCACCTCAGTGAGCGCCATATGTGTAAGCCCCGAGTCAAGTAGGCCATCCACTTGGGATAGACACTGAGCACGCAGCAGTCAGAGCCCAGGCATCCTTTATCAAAACTTAGCCTTGAGCCGGGCCTGTCATCCAAGCTACTCAGGAGGCTGAGATCTGAGGATCATGGTTCAAAGCCAAGCCAGGCAGGAAAGTCCGTGAGACTTATCTCCAATAAACCACTTAGAAAACCAGAAGTGGTGCTGTGGCTCAAGCAGTAGAGCGCTCGCCTTGAGCTGAAGAGCTGAGGGACAGCGTCCAAGCCCAGAGTTCAAACCCCACGACTGACACACACACACACACACACACACACACACACACACACACACACACACACACACACACACACACACACAAAAAAAAACTTAGCCTTAAGCTAGGTCTCAGTCTTGGAGATTAATACCTGGCACAAAAGAAAATTATTCCTCCGAATTGTCCTTGTCTAGCATTTTAATAAGCTACGCCAGGTGTGCAAGGGCAGGAAGCACAGCCCATCCCCCGAGGCTCAGCCATGCCCGTGCCCAGGTCCTCTCCTGTGCCCCCACTCCACCAGAGAGTCAGTCTGAAGACAGCCTGGACCAGAGTCAGGCCCAGTGGCTCATGTCTGTAATCTTAGCTACTCAGGAAGCAGAGATTGGGAAGGTTGAGGTTCAAGGTCAGCCTGGGCAAAAAGCTCACAAGACCCTGGGCACAGTGGTCCGCGCCCATCACCCAGCTACCTGGGAAACAAATAGGAGGATTGCAGTCCAGGCTGGCCCGGGCATAAAAGCAAGACCCTATCTGAAAGATAGCAAAAATAGGGTTTGGGCCATGGCTCAAGCAGTAGAGCTCCTCTCTAGCAAGTGTGAGGACCTGAGTTCAAACCCAGTACCACAAAGGAAAAAAAAAATTATCCCTTGGTTTGAAATCTACAGCTAAGTTTGAGACTCACTCAGAGTTCTAAAGCTTCTTGGAGCCAGTGTCCATTCTGCCCCTAAACTGGTTGGTGCCCCAGCAGCCCCCTTCCCACGGGGAGCCAGGAGAAGGCGGTAACTCGGCCCCTGTCCCTGCAGAGAAGCGGGAGAACGTCTTGTTTGTGCTGCCTCTGCATGGGGGCCACCTGGGCTTCTTCGAGGGGTCCGTGCTGTTCCCCGAGCCCCTGACGTGGATGGACAAGCTGGTGGTGGAGTACGCCGATGCCATTTGCCAGTGGGAACGGAACAAGTCCCAGTGCTCCGACACGGAGCAGGTGGAGGCCGAGCAGGAGTGAGGCCGCTGGACTCCCGGCGACTCCAGCCCTCCGGAAGCCGCGTCCTTCCCCGCTGTCTCAGTGAACCGGATCGGACCTCACACCGTCAGCCGGCAGGGGGCGAACCATCCACCCGCATACCTGGGTCAAGTAGGCGGCTCTCCCTGGGGCTGCAGGTTATTTTTGTGCTTAGTTACTGGCTTTCCCCATCCAGTTTGTTAGCCATGGGGACAAGCGACCTGACGCTCGCCTCCTGTCGAATCTCAGCGTCCGACCTCTTGTTAGCCAGTCACATCTAGTTTCCCTATTAAAAACGTGTCTGAACTGCAGTTTTGCTTTGCCCATCGGAAGGCTTTTCCCTGACCACGTGTCACCTTGTGACCACTGTGCGTGTCCTCGCGTAGACCCGGACAGACGCCCGCCAAGCCAGGCCGGTGCCCAAGGCACAGCTCAGCTTGGGAGCCCAAGGACCTGGCCTCCAGGGCTCAGAGTTCTGTCTCTTACCTGGCAAAGGAAAGGGTCCCGGGGTGGAGCTCAGGGGTGGGGCTTTGCCAAGCAGGCTCCAGGCCCTGGGTTCCATCCCCAGCACGGCAGATTGAAACCCATTCCCGCCCGCTGTTAGCCAGCTTTCTCCCTCACCTGCAAGCCGGTTCCTCAGTCCTGGCTTACTGCTGCAGAGGGTCGCACGGGGCACTTTTTACAAATTTGGCCTCCCAGGCCCCTCCCCTCGGAGAGGCTGATTGAGTGGGGGGGTGGGAGGAGTCTGGGGATTTTAATTTTTAACAAGTGCCCCAGGGGACTCTCATCACCAGGCAGAGATTGGGGACCGGATTCTCCAGCGCCTTCTCAATCAGGAGCCATTGGTGGCTCATTTTGTTGAACTCCTATAACCAAGTGTCTCTTTCCCACCCAGGACCCTAGCTGGTCTTGGATTACATGGTGACTTTCTCCCATAGCCCTGGGTATGAGCGGACGTGTGGGCTGGCTCTACTACTTCTCAGTGATGAAACCGGGGGACTTCACCAGGGTGACCACCAGTTCTGAAGTCACAGTGCTGACGCTCGGGCGAGCACCCCTCCAGTCCAGCCCGGGGCTAGCTCCCATCTAAGCATGTAGATGTCCTCATGTGTCTTTCTCTCCTCTTCCCCCCCCCCTCCATGTAAAGAGATTTGCAGGGGAGTCGCTTTAAAGCACTCAGTTGTAATTTTTAGTTTTTGAACCCAGGCCCCTCTACCTCTGGCTTTTTGATACCAAACAATTCAAAAGCCGGATCTGAGTTTGAAGAAAGATTGTATCCGACCTCCAAGGCGGGTGTTGATTGCAAGCAGCTTTCATGGACTGGCTCCTGGGTGGTGCCTGCCCAGGCACCTCTCTGACACCTTTGTCTCTTGAGGCGGACACGTCACTGTAGGATTCAAGAGCTCCTGCCTGCAGCCCTGCAGCTCTTGCGAAGCTAAGAGCCTAGTGCTGTGAAAGCCAGCAGCGGCTGCCTGGAACTGGACAGAACCGTGAGGGAAGTCAGCTGGACACCGTAACAAGATGCTCGTTGGGCTGGAGGACAGACTGGAATGTCGGGAGTGGGTCTGCGCATGCGTCTCAGCAGTGACTGGAGCCACCGGAACGCCTGGTCTTGGCCGCTGGCAGCTTGACCTCAGGCCCTGGCCGTGGCTGTGACTTCCATAACCTGAGTTGTTTTCTGACAATCACCAGGTCACCCTAACATGAGACACAGCCATTGGCTCAGAAGATTCCCTTTCTGGGCTCTCAACTCTGCCATGGTCTCCTTTTTCACGTTCACCAGATCCCTGCATTTTGCTTTCCCCCCAAGTCATCATTTCTCCAATGCATTTTTTATGTTCTTTTAGCACAAAATAGCACTTTATTACCCATCCCTTCATTTGGAAGCCAGTCCTTCTCCTCTGACTCTTTCCTCTCTCCGACCACAGTTATACTCTAGAAGATTCAGACGTATTTCCTGCACTTGCTTTCATTCCTCCAGATTTTTTTGTGAAAATAGGTGAACCAAGCAATAATTCAGTAGATTCGAATCCCGTTTCATCCGCCTGGGGCCCCATCGCCACCTACTGACAGGGAGCGGTCCAGCAGCGCCCCCTTCTGGAGAAGAGTCCCATTGCCTGCCGGCAGTGCTGATGGGGGTGCAGTGTCCTTGCCCCCCAGGGGTATGGACTTTGCCACTGCACAGCCGGAACCCCCGCCCCCAGGAGGGAGGACGCGTCCCAGCTGGAATCTCAATGTGTGACTGAATGGCACTCACATTCCATTTTGGTTCACATGAAACGAACTGAGGCCCTTTCTTCATTCAGGCCCCAGACCCACAGGCCTGGGAACGAGCTGAGACTGAGGCTGTCTTTCAGGCAGAGTCTCTTTGCCCAGGGCACAGAGCTCCCAGTGCAGGGTGAGCCTGGAGCGCCACTTCCTCATGGCCACGTGACTGCTCTTCTTCCTATTGAGGTCCTGTCTGGCCTAAAACAAGACTGGATTTCTAGAGCGCTGGAACATTCTACTTTAAAATCAAAGGAACCATGTTAAAAGCCAAAGGGGAGATGGACCCACATTTCCCCAGTTGTCCCCCTCCCCCTCAATTTGGAGATGCTGATTCCAGTCACATCAGGACCGTCCAACTCAAACAACTGGCCTCTCTCCGAAGCAGTGATGTAAGAAGGGAGGTTTGCAGACTTGGGGAAGATCCATGGTCTTGGTGGGTTTGGGAGAATTTGTACCAACAGCCCTCACACGGAGCAGAGAAGGCAGGCTGCGGCTGTTGTGATCCGTAAGCTCCGTTTGCTTTCCTGACATGGCGTCCGGGAGGTCTGGCTGCTCCCCCGTGTCTCTAGTCACCTTAGTGATGACTAGACCCTCCAGCACCGCCCAGCTCATCACTAAGACAGCATCCTGTGCCCGGCCATGGCCCTGGCCTCCCCAGAGCGGCAGGTGGACGCAGCTGGGCCACAGCCCTGGGCTCGATCGTCTCCGGGGGGGCCCTTGGAGAGGGAGTTGTGCATTCAGCCTTTCCTCATTAGAGCCCTGGATCCCGTCCAAGGCCCCATCTTTGGCTTCTTTTTCCAAGTCTGTCACCTCTGTGTCCTTGGGTGGTCTCGTGACCGTGGCAGGTGCTGGCCACTGGGATGACAGATGCCATCTTGCCGCGTCACCCGTCAGAAAGCGCTTCCTGCCTCAGCCTTTCATTCCCAGACCATCTTGGCCGCGCTGAACTCTGGGTCGCCGAGCTTGTCCGAGGCGTGGCCTCTGGATGAGAGCTGCCTTTGTGTCTGGGTGATTTGAGCTGGGTTTTGGACTTCCGGGGAAACCGCGGGGTGTGTGTTCTTGTGTGTGTCTGCCAGCGGCAGGTGTCGGAGATGTGAGCGGCCTTTCTGTTCCTGTGGTCTCGATCTTGATGTAGCGCTAAGGACCCCTGACAGCCCGTATTGCTGAAGGAAGCCCCTCGGACGGGAGGGCTGGCAGGGAAAGCGTTCCATTGCAGCGTCCGGCCCAGCATCGCCCAGAATTGTCATCCTTGCCACGAAGCCTTAACTTGCTTTGGAAGCCCCCCTGGCATTACAGCAACATCGTGAATGAGGCTCAAACCCACGGCCAGACCAGGACATCCTACAGTGGACAGGAAGGGTCCTTGTCACGTGACACCCCCACCTCCCAGGCCTAAACAATCTGAGAGAGCCAGAGCAAGGCCCAAACGCCTCAGCTCTGGCTCCTCCGTCATCTTGGCCTTACTTTCGTTCAAAGCCACATTGCATTGCTCAGATGCTTCCAAAAGCCATGAAAACTGGCCTGGCCGTGGCATTTAAGGGTCAAGCGATTGCAGCCAAGTTATCTGTTCCCTAAGCGGAGGGAAGCCCCCCCCCCTTAAAAGTTGGAATTGCTTTGGCCAAGTTGTACTTTTAGCTGAGAGAAGGGGAACTGCCCGCCCCCCCGCCCCTCCCGCCCCCCCCTGGCAGCAGGAGTCAGATACCATCCAGAGCGAGGGGGTCTTCGGCGGCCCCCTTGGGTGGCTGCAGCCCCCCTCCCCCCACAATCACGGCCCCGGGCAGTGAGACAGTTCAACCCTACAGCCCTTCCCAGACACGCACACAGGGGCAGCTGCCCCTTTGGAAGTTCAGGCTTTTCCTAGCATGCGTCTTCGGGTGTCCCTCGAGCAAGCTGAAGTTGGTTTCTTCGTGGAGGACCAAGTCTGCCATCCTGAGATTCGTGAGGTCTTCAGCTGTTAGCCCGACGCCTCGCAACCAGTCATGAAATCCATAACCCAGCTTCTCTCCCTTCCGGTCCCCACTGGCCCAGAAACCCACTGTTGCCATCATTGAGGAAGTCCACTGCTGGTCCCTGGCCTCGGGCAGTCGCCTCCCACGTAGGACCCCCTTGTTCCCCGCGCCAGCCATCTTTTCCCCCTGGCTGTCCTGGGGCGGGGGTGGGGGTCAGGAGTTAGAGTGCGTCTGCTTGCCATGTTTCTTTGGGTCTTTCTTTTGCTAAAGCACAAATCCACCCCAGTTCCAGGCAGGCTGGGTCTGCCCCCCCTTCCCCGCGAAGGGGCCGCCTACGCCTCACCTTTCACCTGCTGCTGGCTGCTGCAGCTGCCTCAGCGCCACCAAGGGCCGAGGGACAGAGGGAGGGACGGCCGGAAGTGTTCGCATCGCTCCTTTTCCTAGTGAGACCCCCAGAGGCTGCGGAGCTGTGTGCAGATTGATGTTAGAAGCATCGCTTTCACATTCCTGATTCTGGGTTGGGTTTGGTTTTGTCCTCTCGTGCTTTTCCGAAATCTCCGATGCTACCCTGAAAACAAACTGTGCTGTTGAGTTCTCGTTCCAAAAAGTCCCTGTGCGGCTGGATCTTTGGGGCGGGGGTGTTGTGGAAGACAGGATCCTTCAGGGCGGAGGCATTTAAGATTTGCAACTAGCAATGCAATTTTTTCTAAACATGAGGATATTTACCTTTATTAAGAAATTGTACTAAACAGTCGTGTCCTTGGTCGTTTTACGTTCTCATGTTACTTTTGATTCTACTTTGATTCTGTGTGGTGGTAAAAAAAAAAATCATTACAAACAAAAACTGTAATTTCTTATCTTTGATTCAATGGGATTTCTTTACTTAAAAAAATAAAGACTAAAAACAACATGGTTGTGTGTGGCCTGTCTAGTGTTTTTGTTTATGTTTTTTTCTGGTAGCAGTGGGGTTTGAAATGAGGGTTTTGCCGTTGCTAAGCTGCTACAACACTCCTAATCCCTTTTTGCTCTTGTTACTTTTTGGAATAGGGTCTGACTTGACCGTGACCCTCCTGTGTGTACTTCCAAAATAGCTGGAACAACAGGCTCGCACCACTAGGCCCTGCTGGCCGTGAAAGAGGGTCCCACAAACGTTTTACCTTGCTGGCCCCGAACCGCCATCCTCCCAGTCTCTGCCTCCCAAGTAGCTGGGTTACAGGCATACACCACACCCAGCTTCAAAACACCATTTTAGCTTATAAGGTAATAAGAATGCCTGCCCTGGGCCATTGAGCCACAAAGTATTCTCCAAGGTGCTGGTGTTATTTGGGGCAGTGGTTCTGGTTTGGCCCACTTGGTTCTCACTCAGCAATCACCTTCCGCCACAGAATAGAAAGCAGGTGTGTGTCCGGCCTGTGGTGCTGCTCCCTGCCCCCCCCCCCAACCCAAGGCGCAGCTATGCACCGGAGCCTCTGTCTGCCGAGTCTGGAGGACAGCCTGGGTGTACAGGCCCATCCCTGGGCTCCAAAGTGCTGACGGGCGCTGTGGCCATCATGAAGATCATCAGGCTCTAACTACTTCCTTCTTGTGCTCGTCCACACCCGTCCTGCCTGCTGGCAGGGCTACTTCTGCAAATAGTCCTGGGCCCCATTTGCTCATTTCTCTGGGACACGGAGCCTGTGGCCGCTGCCTTGTCACATGGACTTCTTGGAGACAGGGCCAGAGCAACCTAGCCACCTTGAGCCCAACGTCAAAGTTTGCATTTGATACCTGCTGGTATGGCCTTCTTTATTTTTGCTTTTGGTCAATGTGGGCCTTGACCTCGAGGCCTGAGCAGTGTCCCTGAGCTCTTTTGCTCAAGGCTTTCACTCTACCACTTTGAACCACAGCACCATTTCTGGGTTTCTGGTGATTAAATGAAGATAGAGTCTCACAGACTTTCCTGCCCAGGCTGGCTTTGAACCATGATTCTCAGATCTCAGCCTCCTGAGTAGCTAGGGTGACAGGCGGGAGCTACTGAAGCCTAACATGGTGTGGTCTCTTAAACTAACCTTCCCTCACATGTCCACGCACAGGGCTTAAGCAATTACATCTGAGCTACCTAGGGGACTGGGAAAAATACTGGTGCCTGGCCACACGTCAGATCATGTACATTAGAATCTCTAAGGCAAGGTTGGGTGTGATGGTTCACCTTGTAATCTCAGATTCTTGGGAGGTATAGATAGAAGCATCACCGCCCAAGCTAGCCCAAGTAAAAGGACAAGATCCTGTCTGTCCTAAAATTAACTAAAGTAAAAAATATGTATATACACAGGAAGTAGAGCTGTGGCTCAAGTGGTAGAGCGTTAGCCTTGAGCCGAAGAGCTCAGGGACAGCATTCAGGCCCAGAGTTCAAGCCCCCACGACCGATAAAAAGAAAAAAGCTCTAGGACAGTGCCTAGGCCCTGAGTTCAAGTCCAAGGACCAGAACACACACACACACACACACAAAAGGGCACACACAGGCCTGTGGGGCTGAGCAAGTCAGGTTTTAACATCTGCACAGCCTGTCCCCAGCAGGGCAATGCCAGGACACGGCCAGCAGGGGGCAGTAGGAGTCCACAGAACAGGCTGGCATGTACATCAAATCGCACCTGACCCAGGAGGACTGGCCATCCCACAGTGAAGCCGCTCCCCACTGGGATTCTGGGAGAAAATCACTCACCTGCCTATAAGCACCAAGATCACTGTGTTTACCAAATCATGTCCACGTAAACCCTTTCGCTAGTTGCTTTTTATTGGAAGCAGGTGAGGGTGCTTTTCATTCCCTCTTGGCCTGCTTTCACCGACCGGAAGACGTTCCAGAGGGAATTACCAGCAGGCCTTGTTACGGCCTTGAAACCCAGCCGCACACAAGGTAGTGTGTCCTGCAGTTCTGTTCAAGAGGCATCCCCGCCGCGTTGCCACCCCCACCCTCAACGGTGACCCCCGAGCTCCCGAGGCTTAGGTTTGAGGTCCCCCAGCCTGGAGTCCAGGACAGCCAGCCAGCGGGGCAGGGCCAGGATGCAAACGGGGGCTCCCACGCAGGCCAGATGCTTGCTCACAAGGCTGTGTTCTCAGCTTGGACCCGGGGGCCAAAGAGCCGCTCGGCAACCACCTTGCCGTCATACTTGGGCAGTGTACCCCCAAAGTCAGCGGGCAGGATGGTCTCAGCGATCTCCTGGAAGAAGCCCGAGAGGTCATCTCCATGGACAAAGACCTGCAGGGAAGCGAGGAGGAGGACCGGTGAGCAGGAGGCGCCCTGAGGCTGGGGGCGGGGCCGTGGAGGGGAGAGGAGGGACAGGAGCGCTCCACTTCCTTCCCCACGCCCATGCCCCAGCTCACTGCGCACGCGCCCTGGGCAGGCTCACACTCACCCTCTGCAGCAGCTTGCTCTTCAAGAAGGGCCTAACCATGTTGTAGGTGGTAGTGAAGTACCACGGCTGGTGGATGAAGTGGATGGCTTTGAACCGGGCGGGGAAGGAATCCTGCAGAGACGGAGAGAGAGATCCCCTGTGACCCAGGCCTCCCCGCTGTGAGAGGACCAAGTGTGGGACAGGTTCCAAACCTCACCTGCAGCATGTCCACCATCTTCCTGAGATCCGAGGCCCGCAGCCCCGCAGCCTGCTGCATGGTAAAGCCCTTGAAGTTCTCGACGATGCAGAAGCCATTGATTTGTGTTTCCTCGTTCTCCAGCAGCTTCTCCAGGATGAAGCAATACGCCTGCAAGATCTGGGGCAGGAGAAGAGGGGGCGTCAGACCCGACCTTCCAAGGTAATTAAGGCAGGTCCCAGGGGACAGTTAATTGCACGTCCCTTGGCTGGAGGAATTTGCCATGGCTTCCATGTCGGATGGTCCCCTTCTGTGAATGTACACAGGACGACAACCCTGGAGGATTCCATCTGTGGTTAGGGCGTTTATCCCAAAGTGTGCCACAAAGGACTGGCAAGGTTGTGGTAGACTGAAGCCTTGTGGCACTCAGGAACCGTTAAAAACGACACAGAAGCCACTGATGGCCGGGAAACGTGCGTGGCGTGCACCACATCAAAGTAGGATTCCACTTTACAAGAAAAATCTTGGTGTCTGTGGGTGTCTACCTAGAAAACTAGGTTGAGGATGGACTGAAGGAGTGGCTCAAATGGTAGAATATCTGCCTAGCAAGTAAGCATGCGGCCCTGAATTCAAGCTCTACAACCACCAAAAAAAAAAAAAAAATCAAATCTATTGGAAGATGTCAGTGGTAAAAGTATCTGGGTATAAGAATTATGGATGATTTCAAATTCATTAGTGATACATGTGTGTGTATGTATGTGGGGGGGGTAAGAAAATTAGATGTTTTTTACAGCTGTCCATTAGAGGAGCTTCAGTGCTAAATCAGGTTTCCTCAACAACAATACCAGGACTTGAACTCAGGGCCTCTCACTTGGCTTTTCCACTCCAGGCTAGTGCTCTGGCCCTTGAGTCACAGCTCAACTTCTGGCTTTTTGGTGGCTAATCAGAAATGAGAGTCTCATAGACTTTCCTGCTGGGCTGGCTCAGCCTCCTGAGTAGCTAGGATGACAGGCGTGAGCCACCTGCGCCCAGATGAAGACGGACATTTAGTCATTATATGGAAGCAGCTGAATAGT
Source organism: Dipodomys merriami (assembly GCF_024711535.1). NCBI lineage: Eukaryota > Metazoa > Chordata > Mammalia > Rodentia > Heteromyidae > Dipodomys > Dipodomys merriami. The sequence goes on from NW_027204826.1 coordinate 16,798,816, forward strand.
ATTTTCCAACACAAGTCTGGAGCATCTTTTCTAATTCAGAAGTCTTTTTCAAGGCCGCATGACTCATCCCAAAGTTCTCTCAATGGGCAAACCCTCTTTCTTCCACTGGGTACAAACTCTGAGGGTTCGGGCAAGCGGCACCCACATAGATAGAAAGGACACAGTCTGCTAAGTAGAGTGGAACCTGCCTTTTCCAGAAGCGCCTTCAGCCCTGCGTCACCGATCCTGTTCTGCTGTCGGCCCCCACCCCCACAGCTGCTGTGCCCCCCCACACACCCGCGGCACTGGGCGGAGATGATGAAGACACCATGCTTGCAAAGTGGGGGCCTTTCCAGCTGCCCTGGCACAAGCCACAAATTTTCTCTGCTTGTGGCATGTGGTGGCTCCCCCCCCCCATCTCCCGAGTGAGTGTGTGCGGGCAGGAGGGGAGAGAGTCGGAGGGGGAGCCGGGCCGCCCAGGGGTGGGGGAGCCCCCTTGGACCTCATCGAAAGTGATTTCTTCAGCGTGCCAGTTCTCGATGCTGAAGAGCATGACCACCCGGCCGTACTTGTCCCTGCTGGAGAGGACCCCAGGGTAGCCGGCCTCGATGGTGCAGCGGACGGCCTCCAGAGACAGGCTGTCAAAGAGTTCTGGGTACTGCAGCCGGAAGTGCACGTAACCTGGACGAGGGAGAAGCAGGGCCTCTGGGGAGCCATCCCAGCCCTAGCTGCCCTCCACCCCAGGGTGCGAGTCGGAGACCCGGACTCACTCCTGCTCCTCCCCAGCTGTCCTCTCAAACTCGAGACAACTGTATCTCTACACACATAGACACAGACGCCGGCCAGCTCAGCCAGTCGTCCCGGCAGCCCCATGAGGTGCAAGGCGTGAAGCTGTTGTGCACTGTGCAGCGTGAGGAAGCATCCTGGACGGGGGTGACTGGTGCCTTCCACACCCCTTGCTGCAGGAACTGGGCACAAGGCCAGCTGAGGGGGGTGTGGCAGTGCACCCCCCATAAAATTCAAACTCCATGCTGGACACGGGTGGCTCAAGACTGTCATCTTCGCTTCCAAGAGGCTGAGATCCCAGTTCAAAGCCAGCCGGGTCAGGAAAGTCCTTGAGACTCTTATTCCAATTAACCACCAGAAAACCAGAAGTGATGCTGTGATTCAGACTGGTAGAGCACTAGCCTTGAGCAAACGAGCTCAGGGACAGCGCCCAGGCCCTGAGTTCAAGCCCCACGACCACCACCACCACCAAAACCCAAATTCCAAGCCAGACACAGAGGCTCTCCTTCATTCTAGCTGCACCTCTACCGCAGCTCCATCTGCATCCCCGTCGCCGTGTGACCCGCCCATGCAGGAAGGGGTCCTTGCCCATGCCAGGAAGGAGGTGGACAGTCCCCCCCATACCCTCCCAACGGCCGTCCGCCCTCCCCTCCTCCTCCCACCCCCAGCCAGGCCTCACCTCTGAGCAGCTCGTAGGCACGACCCACGTTGAACTTGCGAGCCCGGATGAAGCGAAGGAAGAAGGCGCCATCCCTTCCCTGGACCCTGTCGGCCACCGCCCGGGCCAGCTCCTCCCCAGACGCGGCCTGCTCCTGCACCAGCGCCCGCAGCTCCCGGACCGCCTCCTCCCGAGCCTCCTCCCGCTCATTCAGCTCATCCTTGGCCTGGGACAGTGTGCAAACACAGTGTGCGCACACTCAATGCCTGCCACTCCAGATCCGGGCTGCTGAGTTGGAAGGAAGTGAGGTGAAACCGCTGGTCCTGGCGGTTTTCACACGTGGTAGGTGTTGCCAGCAATAACTGCTGGTGCCTTCTGTGCCCTTCTGCTAAGTCGTGTGTGTGTGTGTGTGCACTGGTAGTGATCTGGAACTCAGGGCCTGGACACTGTCCTTTCACTTTATCGCTCAGAGCAGGCACTCTACCACTTGAGCCACACCTCCACTTCCAGCTTTTTGGTGGTGGGTTGAAGATTAGAGTCTCACAGACTTTCCTACCCATGATCCTCAGTTCTCAGCCTCCTGAGGAGCCAGAATTCTAGGTGCCTTGGCTACATCGTGGTTTTTAATCTTTACCACCATCCATCATGGGCTCTAGTCTATTCTGGGTTTCTGTTTTGTTTTTGTTTTTGTTTTTTGTCCATCGTAGGGCCTGAACTCTGGGTCTGGATACTGTCCCTCAGCTCTTCAGCTCAAGGCTAGCGCTCTACCACTTGATCCACAGCGCTACTTCCGGCTTTTTCTGCTTATGTGGTGCTGAGGAATTGAACCCAGGACCTCATGCATGCAAGGCAAGCACCCTACCACTGAGCCACCTTCCCAGCCCTATTCTGGGTTTCTGTTGTTGTTGTTGTTTGTCTGTTTAGACAGGATCTCACTATATGGCCCAGGGCTGGCCTCAATCCTTTGGGATCTGCCTCCCAAGTGCTGAGATTATATGCATGAGCCACTAGGCCTGGCATGGTTGGTATTCTTATTGTCTCTCAGATGAGCACACAGGGGCTCCTAGCGCTAAAGTATCTTGCCTGGGGTCACCCAGCTAGAAAGGGGAAGAGCTGGGACTCAGGCTTAGCAGCCTCCCTGGCTCTGAGAGTCCCAGGCGGCGGGAGGAGGATGGGAAGCTGGCAGAGGAGGAGTCGGGTATAGGGGGGCTGTCAGCGCCCTCCAGTGAGGATGCCCAGAGATGCAGACAGGAGCGGAGATCCCCAGCTCAGCTCAGCCCACTCCACATTATCCCCTGCAGCCCCAAGTCAGCTCTGCCAACCTGTACTGAGCACCATTTGGCCTTCTCTGAGCAGGGCACCGAGAGGGAAAGCTGTGTGTGCAAGGGCACACAGCAGGCTAGAAGGAACCGGCTCTAGAACCCGTGCTTCTTGCCTGTCCGGTGCCACTTTTTTTTCTTCCCTTCAGGACCAAGACTTGAACTCAGGGCCTGATGCCAGCCACTTCCTAACCAGTGCTCCTCATGTCTGGCTCTGGACTGGGGAGCCATCCCAGAGGCTTCAGGCTGTGGTCCTGGACGAGGCGGACCTGGCTGCTGGTCCTCCCTGTGCTGCCCTGCCCTGGCCTCCAGGACAGCTTCCAGACCAACTCGGGCTCTTCACATCCTGCAGACTCCATACCTGTTTTCCATACCAATCCCGTGTTGCCTCCAGCGGCTGCCTCCCTCCCCCTCCCCCCTCCCCCCCCTCACCTTCTGCAAGGTGTGGCGGGGCAGCTGGCTGCACCTGCCAAAGACGGGGCCGTGGTCGTCAGTGGTGAGCTGCTGCAGCTGGGCCCGCAGCACCTGCTCCTCCTCGGAGACCAAGCGGAAGGAGCCCACCTGAGCGGACGAGTGGGGCATTGTGAAGGCCCCTCCTTGTGAAAGGGCCCAAGGCTCACAGAGGGCTCCGTGAGCAGAGATGCTAGCGAAGCAGGGAAGGAGTCCCTGGGGGGGGGCGGTACTCACCCCCTCTGACATCTTCCTCTGGGGACTCGCGTCCTGGGGAAGAGAAGGGCCTTGCTGCCTCCGTGCTGGTCTCCAGGAGCTAGCCGGGTTTCGCAGAGGAGGTGGGGAATGCAAAAGTGAGCATGCACTGGGCAGTGTTGTACACATTTGTTCATTCATTCATTCATTCAGTGCATGCCAGCACTGGGGCTTGAACTCAGGGCCTTGTGCTCTCACTTGGCTTTTTCACTCAGGGCTGGTGCTCTACCACTTGAGCCACGGCTCCCAGGTAGCTCTGAAAGGCCTAGTCCTTGGGCTTATGCTGGCAGAAGGGGTTCATGCAAATACCCCCACCTCAGCCACGGCGACTCGCTGATCCAGCCAGAAATAAACTAGAGCCCAACTATGTTCTTAGCTCCAGGGTAGGCTGCAGGACAAGGGTGGTCTGGTCAGCCCTGGAGAATGGCCAGGCAGCCTGGGATGTGGCTCCCCCGGACCCCTCCCCATGCCCACCTCCTCACCCCTGCCCTGGGCTCCCTGGCACAGGCAAGCCCCCCCGATACACACTCACCTGCCAAGTGAGCAGCTCCTCCTGGGGGCCGCCTGCTACCTGCACGGGTGCCGCTCGGCGCTGCCTGGGCTGGGGGGCAGGGCCTGGTCAGAAGGCCGGGATTAGTGGGTCACAAGGAACTTCTCACTGTGCCCACAGTTTCCCATTAAATCTGGGCTCCAGGAGGCCCGGAGTGGGGCGGTGGTGAAGCGCCATGGGGAGAGGGGGAAGATGCATCAAAGCCCTCCTTTGTGTTCTCCTGCTCAGCCGTGTGGAAGCCACCAGCCTCCAGCCATCCGTGGGGCTGGGACCTGGGCTCTGACCTACTTCCCTGCCCTGGCTGTCTCAAGCGGAGGGTACAGGAGGTGTCTGAGCACCCACTCCCTGTGCCAGATATGCAGAGGGGTGGAGGAAGTAATAAACGGAATCACAGATGCAACCCAGGCAAACCCAGGCCTGTGCCCCCCCCCTGCCCCCCCACCTCAGCAAAGTGGGGTCAGTTGGAAATGTAGCTGGTGAAGGCTGGGCAGGGGGACCAGGCAGGCCAACCTGCCTTCTAGATGATAATAATGGAGGGGGTGGGCTCTGGACCCCAGCTGTCCACTGTGTGTGTGTGTGTGTGTGTGTGTATGTGTTGCTAGGGATTAAAGCAGGACCCCATACAGGCTTGGTGCCTGCTCTGCCGTCCCCAGCTCTAGGGTGACCTTTACAGAGGTAAGTAGGTTGAAATGGGGTCACCTGGATAGGCCCTAATCCAGTATGCCAGCAGCGATGCCTGTCGTCCCAGCTAGTCATCAGACTGAGAGCAGAGGATCTCAGTTCGAAGCCAGGCAAGGAAGTCCATGAGACTCTTATATCCTGGGAGGGGTGTGGGGTGCGGCTCAAAGGGGCCAGCGCCGTGGGCGAGTGCCAAAGCTAAGGGACAGCACTGGGCTGTGAGTCCCAGCACAGGGCCGGGCCAGGCAGCCTGCCAAGGCTGGCGGCGGCAGGCAGCTGCTCTACAGTACTTAGCAGAGACTCTCGGCCGTAGGTATTGGAAGATCAAGTGCAACTGCATTTCCTTCTTTGTCGCCATTTCCTCTCCTCTCTCTTCCCTCCCCTTCCCCACCTTCTGGTGCTTTCTTTTCTATGTTGTTGTCGGCCGTGGGGCTCGAACTCTGGGCCTGGGCGCAGTCCCTCAGCTCTTGGCTCGGGGCGAGGCCTCTCCCCAGGCCGGAGGCGGCACCTCGGGATCAGAGGACTTAACTAAAGTGGACACGCGCGCGCGCCCGCGACCCACGCGGGGGAGGCCCAGGCGGCCGGGGCCTTCCCGACGCTTCCGGTGCAAAGACCCCGCCCGCTCCAGCTCCGGAGGCTCCCGCTCCCGCCGCGGGCGCTGGGAATCCCCGCCCCCTTCCTCCGGGCCCCGCCCCGCCCGCCCCCGCGGGCGGAAGTGAGCCTCGGGGCGGGACCTGTTGCCCCGGGTAACGGAAGTGCGGCGGCGTTCCGAGGAGAGCGCGCGCGTTTTGAAGCCTGGCGGCGGCGGAGGCAGCGGCGCAGGCTGTGGTGACTGGCGGTCTGGGGTGCGTCGCCGGGCCGGCGGGACGGGAGCGGGCGGGTCTGTTAGAACTCGGGGCGGGGGGCGGGGGGGGTCTCCTCGCGGCGTGGCCTTCCCGCCGTCCCGAGAGGAGCCTGGGCCTGCGCGCCTCTCTCCCCCCCACCCCGCCGCGCTCGGGCCGGGGGTGCCCCCCCACCCCGTCCCCCCTCCCATCCCCGGTCCCCCCTGTCCTGCACCTACCCCTCCCCGGCCCGCACTCGCCCCCTCTCTCCCCCACTGCCCCACTTCACCCCACTCTCCCCCCCCCGCCCCCCCAGGACAGCACAGTAGGTTAAGCATGGAATCCTGGGGTCCGGAGCAGGATGGACGTGAGCTCCAGTGCGGTTGCCCATCAGCCTTCTGACCCAGGGGAAGCCTTCTCATCTCTGAATCCCACAGCTTCCTCGTGCGCCTGTTCGGTTTCGTCTTTTTAATCACGGCTGGTCCGGGCTGTGTGTAAGGAGTCAGAACAAAGTGAATTTTCTGTAGCAAGTGTGAAGTACTCCGATAGCCAAGAGGGGAACAGCAAAGCTTGTAATTACTTGGAAAGCTTTATTCAGTCCTGACGTATTTTTTTCTTCTTCTAGTTCCCTGATATGAGCAACCATGGACCAGAAAATTTTATCTCTGGCAACCAGTAAAACAGCAGATAAACTTCAGGAGTTTCTTAAAACCCTGAGAGAGGATGAGGTGAGTACGTAGTCTGCTGAAAGCAGAAGAGGAACATGGTGACAAGCCGGGATGTGTAGGGCCCCAGCGTGTCTCTGCTGCTTCCTCTCTTCACCAGTCCTCCTCCAGTTCAAAGCCAGCCCAGGTAGGAAAGTCTATGAGATCCTTATCTCTAAAACATGAAGTGGCACTGTGATGCAAAGTGGTAGAGTGCTAGGCTTGAGCAAAAGAGCTCAGGGACAGTGCCCAGGTCCTGACTTCAAGCCCCATGACTGACAGAAAAGAAAAAAAAAAGTATATGTTTGTGATATTTGTCTTTGACCTAGGGCTTGAAGTCAGGGCCTAGATGGTTGTACATGAGCTTTTGATGCTGCTTGAGCCACAGCTCCACTTCTGGTGTTTGGGGTAGCTAATTGGAGATAAGCCTGGTCTAGCTCTGAACCTCAATCCTCAGATCTCATCCTCTTAAGTAGTTTAAGGATTACAGGCAAGAGTCTCCAGCACCCTGCTGCTTTCTCCTTTTAAGTGTTTAGGTTGATCAGTTAAAGAAACTGTTAGCAAAGCCGTACAGTGTTTGCTTCTCTGATTGCAGTTGACTAATCTCCTTCAAAATCAAGCAGTGACAGGCAAAGCTGCTGGAGCCCTGGTGAGAGCCATCTTCAAAGGTAACAGTTTTTCTTTGGTGTGTTGGTTTGGGTGCTTTTGGCATCTGTGCTGCTTTTCTTAGTATTTGAAGTCCCATAGGAACATGGTCTTGTTTGGGGGAATTCTACACAACGGAGTGAAGAAGCAGATACCTTATATTTAATATTAAACATTTTAAAAACTCTTGAGATTTTTGAATATTTTACTGGAAAGAGTTGGCATGGCTCCTTGAGAGGATCTTGCCCGTTGTGGAGGCTGTAAGGGAGGTGCTTTTCCTAAAACCTGTGAGGAAGAGAGCAGACTTGTTCAGCACATCATCTGTTTGTCTTTGGGCTGGGAAGCTCTGGGATTGAAGGAGGTGGAATATTGTGAGTGCCTTATATGCAGAGACCTCATGGAAGACCGTGAAGATTGAGACTTGTGTTCTCAGGGTGTCAGTAGCTTTAGCTTTTTCTTTGTTTTCTCTTCAGACACAGGATCTATTATATAGCCCAGGCTGGCCTTAAATTTGTAGTCTTCCTGCCTCCCTGAGTCCTAGGATTCTATTATGAGTGAGTAGTCCTGCCACACCCCACTTAGTGTATCTCTTGTTTTGGACTTGGTCAGATAACTGATGGAAAAAAAGTAGACAAACTTCTTTCTTTTCCCCACTTGACATCTTAGAAAAATCAGTAGCTAGCCAGGTGCTAGTGGTTCACATCCTGTCATCCTAGCTACTCAGGAGGCTGAGACCTGAGGATCATGCTTCAAAACCAGCCCAGGCATGAAAGTCTGTGAGACTCATCTCTAATTGACCACCAGAAAACCAGAAGTGGCACTGTGGCTTAAGTGGTAGAATGCTAGCCTTGAGCAAATGAGCTCAGGGATAGCACCCTAAGCTCAAGCCCTACGGCCAACAAAAAGAGAAAAATCACTTGTGTGTGAACAGGAAGGTTTATTCCTGGCTCTCAGTTCTGTCCTTTTGTCTGTCTGTCCCTATGTCCAGTCCACAGTCACCTATAGCTTTGTGGTACAAAATGGCATCTTTCAGGATTGTTTGTGTATGGTGATTTTTAATGTTTCCATGTATTTTTTTAAGATAAGCTCATCAGCACAGTGCTGGTGGTACACTCTCTTATCTCCAATTAACTGCCCTCATAAAGCTGGAAGTGGAGCAGTGGCTCAAGTGTTAAAGCACTAGACTAGAGCTAGTCTCAAGCACAAAAGTTGAGGGATGCTCTGGTGCCAGTGGCTCATGCTTGTAATCCTAGCTACTCAAGAGGCTGAGATCTGAGGATCATGCTTCAAAGCCAGCCTTGGCAGGAAAGTCTGTGAGACCCTTACCTCCAGTTAATCACCAGAAAACTGGAAGTGGCTTAAGTGGTAGAGCACTCATCTTGAGCTGGAGAACTGAGAGACAGCACCCAGACCCAGAGTTCTAGTCCCATGACCAACAACAACAACAACAAAAAAAGGGACTATCCAGTCCCTGAGGTCACACCCTACGACCAGCAAAAAAACCAAAAAGCAAAACATCACTTCCGGGGGGGGGGGGATGACTAAAGATTGGGTAAGGGTGATGTGGACTCTATATGAGACGGAAAAGATTGGTCTTGGAGTATTCCATTCTATGAACATGATAGGTACTGTCATGTAATATGTAGTGCCTTAGCATTTTTCAGGATTACTAGGCCAGGGATGGAAATAGGATAAATGTGTTAAAATGGATTCAGCAGTTTTCTTCAGTAGATACTCTCCAGCTTGTTGGAAGTCTGTGGCTAACTTCCAGAGGTCTGAACAAGTTGATTTTGGTTGTCTTTGCCAGAATTTTTACCTTTTATTAAAGAGAAATGCATCCTTATTGCTCTGTGGATAGCGCTGGGTGGGCGGGGGGGGGGTTGGATGATGGTGTCTTGAAATAAAGTATGTTAAAGACATTAACTTTGGGTCACTGAATTCCACTCTCCCAAAATAAAAGATATAGTATGAGGTTTTTCTCCTGTGCTGTATAATTACCAAAATAAGTGAGCAAGCAGAGCCTGATGATGCTTTGGTCTTCTATTTGGCTAAATGACACTCTTTTTTAAAGCCCCTTCTATATTGCTGTTCTAAGCATCAGTAATCGGTCCCTTAAGAATTCAGTTTCTGTATGTAGTTTTGTTTGTTGGTCGTGAGTCTTGAACTCTGGGCCTGGGCGCTGTCCCTCAGCTCTTCAATTCAAGGTGAGCACTCTACCACCTGAGAAGAATTCAGTTTCTCTATTCAATTACAAATGTTTGGCTTGCCGGGCGCTGGTGGCTCACGCCTGTAATCCTAGCTACTCAGGAGGCTGAGATCTGAGGATCACGGTTCAAAGCCAGCTCGGGCAAGAAAGACCGTGAGACTCCTATCTCCAATAAACCACCAGAAAACCGGAAGTGGCGCTGTAGCTCAAGTGGTAGAGCGCTTACCTTGAGCTGAAGAGCTGAGGGACAACGCCCAGGCCCAGAGTTCAAGCCCCACGACCGACAAAAAAAAACAAATGTTTGGCTTTTCTGACTATCCTTCAGCCTCGTAAGACTTTTTTTTTCTTTGTTCTGTTCTGTACTGTCTATTTAAAACAAGGCTCCCCCTGCTCTGAGGAGGATGGCGCCCTTAGGAGACGGAAGATTTATACTTACTGTATCCAGTTGGTCGAATCAGGAGATTTACCGAAACAAGTAGCATCTGAGCTCATAGGATCCCTAATGCTGGAGGTAATAATGCAAGACTAAACTTAATTTGTTTTGCGGTAGATTGGGGATTGGTTATTATTTGTTGAGAGAAGGAAAAGTAAGTGCCAAACATTTTTTGTTTGTTTTTTTGGGTCAGGTTGTGGGCCTGAACTCTGGGCCTGGGTGCTGTTCCTCAGCTCTTCACCTCAAGGCTAGCACTCTACCACTTGAGCCACAGCACCATTTCCGGCTTTTTATTTTTCTGCTTATGTAGTGCTGAGGAATCGAACCCAGAGCCTCATGCATGCAAGGCAAGCACTCTACCACTGAGCCACCTTCCCAGCCCAGTGCCAAACATTTTTTGTTGTTGGTTATGGGTCTTGAGCTCAGGGCCTGGACACTGTCCCTGAAGTTTTTTTCTGCTCAAGACTAGTGCTCTACTACTTTTAGCCACAGCACCACTTCTGGTTTTCTGGTGGTTAATTGGAGATAAGAATCTCACAGACTTTTCTGCCTGGGCTTTTCAACCACAACCCTCAGATCTCAGCCTCCTGTGTGGCTTGGATTATAGGTTTGAGCTGCCAGCGCCCAGCCCTAAATACTTACACATATGAATAAGAGCTGTTGTTAAAGAACAGAAGAGCAAGCCAGGAACCAGTGGGCTCAGGCCTATAATCCTAGCTACTGAGAAGGCTGAGATCTAAGGATCGTGGTTGGAAGCCAGCCCAGGCAGGAAGAATCCCCATGAGCCATTTACCTCCAGTGAACCATTCAAAAACTGGAAGTAGAAGTATGGCTCAAAGTGCTAGAGTGCTAGCCTTGAGCAAAAGAGCTCAGGAACAGCATCCCATGTTCAAGCCCTAGGACTAACCAAAAAAATACAAAAAAGAACAGAAGAATGGGTATAAGCCTTGAAGAACTGATGGAGAAGGTTGAAGTCATGTATGGTAATGACTGTAATGGGACAGCCTGTTCCCCATGTATCCCTCCTAGGGCCAGTTCTGAGCCTCAGCATCAATCCTGTTATTTTAGCTAAACATGATTTTTAAACATCGGATGCCTGCTTCTGATTTTCTTTTATTTCATGAACTTTTAGGCGCACCATTTTCCAGGACCATTACTGGTTGAATTAGCCAATGAGTATGTTGGCATGATCAAAGATGGCAGTCTAGTGAATGGAAAGTCCTTGGAGTTGTTGCCTATCATTTTGGTGGCATTGTCTACCAAAAAGGAAAATCTGACTCATGGGACAGGTAGTTTTCTTCCCATATTTAGTGGCTTTTTCTCATGAAAAAGCATGAGCAGACTTAATTTTCTCTGTGGTTTGCATTTCCAGGCGAATTGAGTGGGGAAGAATGTAAGAAGCAGTTGATTAACACTCTCTGTTCTGGCAGGTGAGTCTCTCCATTTGGGGTACAACTTTCTCGGGACAGAAGAACTAGCATTTATTTCTAGGATTTGTACTTGCAACATTTGTATTCCATTTTTTGTTATTTATAAAACCCATTTATGCTGCAGTGAATTTTCAAGAATGATGATTCACTGCATTCTTTATAAGCCTTTTGACAACCTTACTGCAGCAGTGTAGTCCACTAATCATGGTTTGGTGTCCTAAGGTTCTTAGGACAGGCATATGTCCTGCCACTTCCTGCTCCCTTCTTCCTATTACTCCCCTCTCCTGTTCATTCTTTCTGAGTCAGTCTTGGCTCTGTAACCTGAGCCTCTCAAGTTCTGGGACTGCAGGTATGTACCAACTATACTTTGTTCTAACAGTTTACTCTTTTTTTAATTTTTTTTTTTGGTCCGGTCATGGGGCCTAAACTCTAGGCCTGGGCGCTGTCCCTCAGCTCTTCAGCTCAAGGCTAGTGCTCTACCACTTGAGCCACAGCACCACTTCTGGCTTTTTTCTTTTTGCTTATGTGATGCTGAGGAATCGAACCCAGAGCCTCATGCATGCAAGGCAAGCACTCTACCACTGAGCCACCTTCCCAGTCCCCTAACAGTTTACTCTTAAAAAGCACTGCAGCCAGTGCTGGTAGCTCACGCCTGTAATTCTAGCTACTCAGGAAGCCTCATGAGATCTGAGGATTGTGGTTCAAAGCCAGCCTGGGCAGGAAAGTCCGTGAGACTCTTATTTCACTAAACCACCAGGAAACTGGAAGTGGATCTGTAGCTTAAAGTGGTAGAATGCTAGTCTTGAGCGAAAGATCTCAGGGACAACTGCCTAAAGCCCTCAGTTCAAGCCCCATGACCGACTTTAAAGTGCTGTGACAGAGGTCTTTATATGTCTAAATAAACTTACAAATATAACAAATAGTAATTGTGAGTGTCTCTTATGTGCATTTTAAAAATTGATAAGGAGGGCTGGAAGGTTGGCTCAGTGATAGAGTGCTTGCCTTGCATGTGTGAGGCCCTGGGTTCCATTCCTCAGCACCAAGCAGAAAAAGCTGGAAGTGGCGCTGTGACTTAAATGGTAGAGTGCTTGCCTTGAGCTGAAGAGTTGAGGGACAGTGCCCAGGCCCAGAGTTGGAAGCCCAGCATTGGAGCTTGAATTCAGGGTCTGGATGCTGTCTGAACTTTTTTTTTCTCAAGGCTAGCACCCTACCACTTGATCCACAGCTTTATTTCCAGCTTTATTGGTGCTTAATTAGAGATAAAGAGTCGCATGGACTTTCCTGCCTGGGCTAGTTTTGAATGGAGATCCTCAGGTCTCAGCCTCCTGTGTAGCTAGGATAACAGACCTGAGATACCAACACCTGTGTTCTGATTGTTATTTTTATTTATTTATTTATTTTTTGGGTCCAGTCCTGGGGCCTGAACTCTGGGCCTGGGCACTGTCCTTCAGCTCTTCAGCTCAAGGCTAGCACTCTACCACTTGAGCTACAGCGCCACTTCCGGCTTTTTTCTTTTTGCATATGTGGTGCTGAGGAATCGAACCCAGGGCCTCATGCATGCAAGGCAAGCGCTCTACCACTGAACCACCTTCCCAGCCGGATTGTTATTTTTAAATGGCATTTGTTTTATCTTGTTTGTTATTTTAAGTGGTGTATGTTTTATTTGTTGCTTAGTTCTGCAAAACCAAATTTGAAACTACTAATTTTTTTCCCCTCCTTACTGGGTTTATGAACTTGTCCATAAACAAATTAAAATGAAATAAACCCATTTTCTCGTATTTGTCTTTAACTAGATGGGATCAACAGTATGTAATCCAGCTCACCTCAATGTTCAAGTAAGCCTTGTTCTCGTTTCTCTTCCAGCTTGTTTTGGGAACCTTCCTTCTAGACACTGAAACAGCACACTTAGACATCTTTTCTCTTCGGGAGTTCCTTCCCGTTTCCAAGATCATTTTTCTTAGGTTATTGTTTGTATATGTGTACACACACACACAAGGCACTGGAGCTTGAACTCAGGGTCAGAGAACTATCCACTTCCATCTTTTGGGTGGTTAATTTTTTTTTTTTTTTTTTTTTCTGGCTTGAGGCCTGAACTCTGGGCCTGGGCGCTGTCCCTCATCTCTTCAGCTCAAGGCTAGCCCCTCTAATACTTGAGCCACAGTGCTACTTCTGGCTTTTTCTGCTTATGTGGTACTGAGGAATCTGAACCCAGGACCTCATACATGCAAGGCAAGCACTATACCACTGAACCACCTTCCCGGCCCTGGGTGGTTAATTTTAAACGTGATGAGAGTCTCACAGACTTTTCCTACCTGGGCTGGCTTCAAACCTTAATACTCCAATCTCAGCCTTTTGAGTAGCTAGGATTATAGGCCTGAGCCACCAGAGGTTTCTTAAAGATTTTTGATTTTTTTTTTTTTTTTTTTACTGTGAGAATACCGTACAGAGGAGTTACAATTACATGGGCAAGACGAGTACTTTTTTTTTTTTGCTCAGGGCTAGCACTCTACCATTTGAGCCACAGCGCCACTTCCAGCTTTTTTCTTTTTGCTTATGTCGTGCTGAGGAATTGAACCCAGGGCCTCATGCATGCAAGGCAAGAGCTCTACCACTGAGCCACCTTCGCAGCCCCACAAGTACATTTCTTTTTTCTTTTTTTTTTTTTTTTTTGGGTCCGGTCATGGGCCTGAACTCTGGGCCTGGTCGCTGTCCCTCAGCTCTTCAGCTCAAGGCTAGCTCTCTACCACTTGAGCCACAGCACCACTTCCGGCTTTTTTCTTTTTGCTTATGTGGTGCTGAGGAATCAAATCCAGGTCCTCAGGCATGCAAGGCAAGCGCTCTACCACTGAGCCACCTTCCCAGCCCCCCACAAGTACATTTCTTATCAAGCATTGTTGCCTCCTCTTTGTTTCCCCTCCCCATCCCTTCCCATACTCCCTCCCTCTCCCTGATCCTCCCCCCACCAAAGTTGTAAAGTTCGAAGATTTTTGATTTCTTAAAGATTTTTTTCTTTTTTTTTTTTTTTTTTTTTGTCGGTCGTGGGGCTTGAACTCTGGGCCTGGGCGCTGTCCCTCAGCTCTTCAGCTCAAGGCTAGCGCTCTACCACTTGAGCTACAGCGCCACTTCCGGTTTTCTGGTGGTTTATTGGAGATAGGAGTCTCACGGTCTTTCCTGCCCGGGCTGGCTTTGAACTGCGATCCTCAGATCTCAGCCTCCTGAGTAGCTAGGATTACAGGCGTGAGCCACCGGCGCCCGGCTAAGATTTTTTTCATAATAGAAAAAGAACAGACAAAATAGTCCAATACCTACTTTATTTCCTACTCAAAAATTTTATTTTCTAAAAAAATGTTTGATATAATTTTAACTGTTGTAAAACCCTACATCAGATCTGGTAAGCCAAGGCCATTGGGCCCTGGATGGATTTTAGGACTGTGCCCCACAGGGACATCCCTCTGACTGCGGAAGAGGTAGAGTTTGTGGTGGACAAAGTGTTGAAGATGCTGTCCATGTTGAATCTTCAAGAAATACCACCTTTGGTCTATCAGCTTCTAGTTCTCTCCTCGAAGGTACAAATGATAAATTGATCCTTCATTTCTGTGGGATGACTGACTAGTTACAGACATTCAGTTTTGTCCCTTCCCTCCTCCACACCTGTAACCCTTTTTGCTCATGGGTTATATTTCAGATAGGGCCTTGTGTTAGCAGTTTACCTGTTACAGTCAACCTGTTTATACTTCTGGTTCTCCCTCATAGCGTATTTTCTTTGATCTCACAAAGGGTGAACTAGAGGCCCCTTCAAGTCCAGGACTGAGTATTTCAAACCATGATGAAAGTGTTTTACATGTTGTGACTCCCCCATTGTAGCTTATTAAATCCATTCCTGATAATTCTTTTTGTTGAAAAGTACTGGACTCACTGTTGTTTTGCCTTTAATTGAGAGTGCTTACCTATTTTGGTTTTTCTCCAGGGAAGCAGAAAGACTGTTCTAGAAGGAATCGTGTCGTTCTTCCGCGATCTGGATAAGCAGCACAGTGAGGATCAAAGTGGTGATGAGTGAGTGTCAGGGCTCAGGTGCCAAAAATGGCTTGTAGGTTCTTCTTACTGTGTTTTAGCCACTTATTGGCATCTTCCCTTCCACCCACTCATTCACTCCAGTATAGAACTTCTGTAGCTTTCCCCTCCCCTTTCCTTTCTCCCCTCCCTCCTAATGGTTAGGCAGCCTGAGATCATTCATCACCTTGCAAGACTAGTCCAGCATTGGGAGGTTAGAATAGGAAGGGATGAAGCCAGGTTGACTTAGGTTGGAATCAGCAAAGAATAAAAGCAGCAGAAACAATGGCTATTGGAGTTCTTTCAACGAGTTTTGTTGTAAAAGGAGCAGAGTGAGGCAGCTCCTATTCTATATCAGTGCAAGTTGAGCTTGGGTCTATTTGTTGGTCATCAAACACCTCCACTTGTATAACTGCAGCTTCTCCTTGACTCGGCAGGCTGCTGGATCTTGTTACCGTGCCGTCAGGTGAGCTTCGCCATGTGGAAGGCACCATTATCCTCCACATTGTGTTTGCCATCAAGTTGGACTCTGAGCTAGGCAGAGAACTTCTGAAACAAGCAAAGGTAATGACTGGCAGTGTTCCTCACCTAGAGATACCCTCGTCCAGCGTTAGAGTGTCTTTTCATATATTTATTAGCTCTCCTAATATTTTTGATGAAATGTCTGTTTACATCTTCTGTTCATTTTTTTATAAGTCATTATAACTAAGAAACCCATACCTAGGCTTAAAGATTTTTTTGGGTGTATTTTCTGCTAAAAGTTTTATAGTTTGAGTTTCTACATTTAGGTTTCTGATCAGATGAGTCTGGGACCAGTTTTGAAGTTAGCTATGTGTAAGTAGTAACTCCCCTTTGGTTTCTCTGTTCTAGGCAGGACAGCAAGGAGATCCCAGTAAATACTTGTGTCCTTTCAGTGTGGCTCTTCTTCTCTCTGTAACAGGAATACAGCGCTTTGAGGAACAGGTAATGTTCTCTGACATCTTGGCTCCTTCCACAGTTGGTAAGAAAAAGGGAAAGAGCATAAAAACCTGCTGCGTGCTGGCTGCTCATGCCTGTAAGCTACTCGAGAGGCTGAGATTAAGGATCTAGCTTCAAAGCCAGCTTGGGCAAAAGGAAAATTTATGAAACATTACTGCTAGTTAACCACCAAAAGCCAGAAGCAGAGCTGTGGCTCAAGTGGTAGAGCATCAGCCTCGAGCAAAAGAAACCTCAGGGACAGATCGCACCTAAGTCCCACTCAGGACCAAAAACAAAGCTAGTATCAGAACCCGTTGAGGTTTGTTTTGTTTGGGGCTCAGGACTTTGCCATGTTGTTAGGTTTAGGCAGTCTTGCCGTGTAGCTGGAGCGGGCCTCAGCCTCCAGAGCTGCTTCACCAGACCCCACCGTCAACTTTCTAGACAATCTCATCCTGACCTTCTGGTGCCAAGAACACATAGCTCACTGTTCTCAGCGCACTGGATGATTTCTTCAGAAACTGGGTTTGCATCTTCATTTCCTGTGTGCCATTAGCCAGAAGGCATGGGGGATAAGTTGGGAGCGTGCTTTGGGGCCCAGAACAGCAGGAGGGACAGTTGGGACTCGGCTGCGGTTTTATCGTGTTGGAGCTTTCTAAGAAATTGTTCCAGGTTGAATTGAAATTATAGAGCATAGGTAACTTGAAAGAATGCAAATGTAAATCCCCCCCGCCCCATGTGCATTCCAGATTACTGGTGATTCTTTTCCTCCTAATACTACAGATTGAGCCCATGGCCTCACAGCTGCTAGGCAAGGATTCTACTCTTGAGCCATACTCTGCTCCTTTTTGCTTTTTAATTCTGAGGGGCAGTCTTATTACATTGCCAAGGTTGTCTTTGACTTGTGGTCCACCTGCTTGCCTTTTTCAGGGAGCTGGGATTATAAAGCATGAGCCCTCATGCCTGGTATGGCTAATAGTTAGCCCTTTTCTCGTTGAGGAAAGCCTGCTTTCAGTTCCTATATTCCTCCTGAAAGTCATGATTTTTTTGTGTCGTCTTCAGTTAGTGGGTGGCGACTCATGGCAGCAGGGTCAAGATTTGGAACACAAGGCATGTTTTCCTTCATTTTCTTGTTTCTTTGGTTTTCATTAGGTGTTTGATCTTTTAAAGACTTTGATCATGAGAAACTTTAAGGATCTACAGCTCCTCCAAAGTTCAAAATTCCTTCAGAACCTTGCTCCTCAAAGAACTTGCATTTCAACTATGATCTTGGAAGTGGTCAAGAATAGGTGCGTTATTAAAGGAGACCAAGGGTGTGTAAGGGATCCTTCATTTGAAAACACAATATGGGCTCAACACTAGTGACTCACACGTGTAATCCCAGCTACACAAGAGACTGAGATCAGTGGATTTGGGCTCGAAAACAGCCTGGGCAGAAACATCTGGGAGACTTTTTTTTCTTCTGTTTTTGGCCTCCAGTTATAGGTGCTACTAAAGGCATATACTACCACACTCAGCCTCTTCTTTTAAGGTGGGATTTCATGGACTTTACTTAAAGGCTTGGAACTTTGAGTCTCTCAATCCCAGCTGCCTGCTCCTGGGATGACAGGCATACCCAGCTAGGTTGAGAATGAGTCTAACAAACCCAGATTGGCCTCACATCACCATCCTCCTTACTTGGGAGGCCTCCCCAAGTAGCTAAGATTACAGGCATGTGGCACCAGCATCAGGTGTATCTGTGTAACATGATCTGCCATTATGACTTGGAGATAGCGACGAACTATGGCATGGGTTACTCTTGTAGGTGTGAAGGGATAAGGTCAGTTCCTCACACAAGTTCCTCTTCTTTAAGCAAGTTTCTGTCTCTTACAGTGTTCATAGTTGGGATCATGTGACTCAGGGCCTGGTAAAACTTGGTTTTATTTTAATGGATTCATATGGCCCAAAGAAGATTGTTGATGGAAAAGCTGTTGAGACCAGCTCCAGTCTTTCTAAAACACCAAGCCAGCAGGCCTGTGAGCTGGGTGCCAGTATCCTGCTGGAGACGTTCAAGGTGAGATTCTGGTTGTTGCGGGACGTTGGCCTGGTGGTTGGGCAAGCATGGTGAGTAAGGAAATGTGAGGGTAGTATGACAGTGCTTGGGTGGTGGTGAAACACTGCACATCTGGTTTGGAATATTTCTCTCTTCTGGAGACTTCTCACTTCACTTGCTGCTCTTTTTCCTGGCCAGGTCCTGGGGATTGGTTTTTCCGTGGTTTTCTTCTCCATCAGTGTGTGATAGCTTTCCATCACTGTGACACATGCCTAAGAAACTACTGAGAAGGAAAGATTCCTTTTGGCTTATGGCCTTGGAGGTTCAGTGCTGAGTGTGGACAGAGTCTTTCCGGGTGGTAGAGCACAGTGAGGATCTCACCTCACAGGCCAGAGGCAGAGCGAGAGCGCCAGTGTGTGCAGCCTGCGCAGCGGGCTTCTGCATTCTTTCCCTTTTGGTCCATCTAGCCCTCTGTCCAGCCTAGTGGATGGTGCCACCCCCATCCAGGGCAGTCTTTTCCCTAGTTGCTGTCCCACATGCCAGTCATTCTTAGAGCCATCCTCCCAGAGAGACTCAAAAGTGTGCTTTACTATTGTGGGTATGTTCTCAGTCCAGTCATGATTAGCTCTCACAGGCTGGAGCATGGGTCAAGTGGTAGAGCTCTAGCAGTAAAAGAAGCTGAGCAAATGTGAGACCCAGAGTTAAAAACCCAGCACCTAGAAGAAAAATAATTGTAAAAAGCTGAACCATCCGGGCAATAAATTGCTTGTTTTAATGGAATTTGCTTACACAACTATTATTTTTGTGTGTGTGTGGTGCTGGAGATTGAACTCAGGGCTAATGAGTCTGCTAGGCAAGCATCTTATTTGAGCTACATCTCTCTCACCCTGAAATCCAATTGTGGTGGTTGTAGGATATCAGACTTGAGAATTATGCTTATGGGTTTGATTTTTTTGTTTTTTAAGAACCCAAATTGGGAGGGTTAAATTTTTTTGCTTATTTTCAAATTGTAATTGCCACTTGAACCTTGGTTTCTGAAACAGCTTTCTCTAAAGTTCATTTCCTTTCAAAGGAAACAAAAAGCTAGGTCATGATGCTAAACACCTTTGCCTCTGAGTCCTGTCTCTCACCTTCCTGGTGATCAGTTGTTTAATGTATCTGTGTACCGGTAGTGTCTGCCAGAAAAGTCATTTGAAGGTAGTTTTTATGTGTGCTGGAACTCAGGGCCAGTGTACATTTTCCCTTGGCTTGTTTTTAGCTGAAGGCTGGTACTCTTAACACTTGAGCCACACCTCCGCTTCTTGGAGGTGATTTATTTTTTTTTTTTTAATTGTATTTTATTTTATTTGAGAACAAACTGTACAGAGGGGCTACAATTACATGGGCAGGATAATGCATACATTTCTTACCAAGCATTGCAGCCTCCTCCTTTGTTTACCCTTCACTTCTTGGAGGTGATTTAATATACATTGGGCACTTTATGCAGAACTGTGAGGTCAATGGCTTTTCATTATAAATGATTTTAGAATAAAAGTTCTGGGTACTGGGGCTGGGAAGGTGGCTCAGTGGTAGAGCGCTTACCCTGCATGCAGGGGGCCCTGGGTTTGATTCCTCAGCACCACATAAGCAAAAAGAAAAAAGCTGGAAGTGGCGCTGTGGCTCAAGTGGTAGAGCGCTAGCCTTGAGCTGAAGAGCTGAGGAACAGCGCCCAAGCCCAGAGTTCAGGCCCCACAGCCTGACCCCAAAAAAAAAAAAAAAAAAAATAGTTCTGGGTACTAACAGAAATGTGAATGTTGAATGTAATGGATTACCTCAGCAGAGTGTTCTTTATTCGATGCCTGATCTTGGTGTCACTAGCATTTCATGTAATCTGTGTCAGTCTGACATTTACTTGCCCATTGGCTCATTGAAGCACAGAGTGAGGGCAGAGTTGTGACGTTTGTTTCAAGGGACCCACACTGTATTCTGACATGTCTGTGACTCAGCTGTTGATTTTCACCCTGTGCAGCTGATATCCTGCCTGACATGCACTGATGCCCTTCGAACTGTGAGGGCCCCAGTGATATGCTACCTGTTCTGTTCCCTTCAGGTCCACGAGGTAATCAGACAAGAAATTCTGGAGCAAGTTTTCAACAGAGTCATTACCAGAGCATCCTCTCCCATCAGTCATTTCTTAGGTACGGAACTTTGAGAAGATGGAAGAAGTCCTAGGAATCTTTGTTTCTAATGCCATGATGGTTTGGAGCAGCCGTGTGTCCTGTAGAGCCTCTGATTCTGAGGCCAGTAAGACATAGAGGTCCCACTTGGGGAGCCAGTGTAGCCAGCAGGGCAAGGGTGTTCTTAGTGGGGACCGTGAAGAGATGCGTCCAGGATGCCCTCGCCCTTTTGTTAGCCAAACCCGCAGCTGCTCCTGGGCCTTTATGAAATGCTGGTATTTACCTATAAAACCTTCCACATACCTTAAACCATCTTTAAATTGCTTACGGTGCCTGTTACTAAATAGTTGTTACCCTGTACCATGTAGGAATGACGAGAAGGAAGTCTTTGGTATTGGGTGCAGACATGGCCATTAGCTTAACTGCGAAGTGCATTTCTTTGTGTATTTTCTCCCTGAGGTTGGCTGAACCTGTAGGCATGGGGCCACAGTCAGGATCTGTGGTGTGCACTCAGAGGCTAGGAGCCTGCGGGTTGCTTTTTTTCAATCTGGGGCTTGAACTCAGGGCCTGGGTGCTGTTTTGCTCAAGGCTTGTGTTCTACCACTTTAGCCACAGCTCCACTTCCTAGAAATGTTTTTAATGTATCAATTTCTTTTTTTAATAGTTCCTACTTTTTGTGTCAAATATTAAAAAAAAACAAACATAAAACTGCCCAATCGAACATCATTGAGATTTTCTCCTGTGTTTCTACTAGAAGTTTTATAGTTTCAGTCAGCTCTTAGACTTAAATCTAGAACAGTTTCTTCTTAGATATTTCATATTATTACTTTTTAATTCTTCAAAATTTTTTTTTTACTTTCAACTAAACATTAAAATTTTTAGAGGCCCATGTTTTGCTTTTATATATCTTAATAGGACTATAGGCTTGCATTACAAAAAATAGCTTTGAGCCAGGCGCCAGTGGTTCACACCTGTAATTCTAGATGTTCAGCAACCCTGAGATCTGAGGATCATAGTTCAAAGCCAGCCAGGGCAAAAAAGTTCATGACACTCTTACTTCCAGTTAACCACCAAAAAACTGTAAGTGGAACTATGGCTCAAGTGGTAGAGCTTTGGCTTTAAGCAAAAGAGCTCAGGAACAGCGCCCAGGTCCTGAGTCGAAGCTTCAGGACTAGCCCCCCACACCCTCCCCAATTAGCTTAGAAATGTTAAGACAGCCTAGACGGTGTAATGGCTTTTTTCTCTTTTAGGCAATTTTGTATTCTCGAAATATTACAAAAAATGCTAACAGACCTTGGTTACATTAGAAAAAATATTTCAGTAGAAACTTGTTTTAGTGTAAATATCTATGGCCATGTGAAGCAGCTGATTATAGATTATTTTTCAGATTTGCTCTCAGATATCATCCTGTATGCACCCTTAGTTCTTCAGAATTGTTCTTCTAAAGTCACAGAGACATTTGACTATCTGTCCTTCCTGCCGCTGCAGACGGTCCAAGGACTACTTAAGGCAGTGCAGGTAAGTCTTCTCACCTGAGTTCCTTGCCAGAACGGGGGTTTATCTGCCTGATGGAAGTATGATACTTTTTTTTGGGGGGGGGGTCCGGTCGTGGGGCCTGGGCGCTGTCCCTCAGCTCTTCAGCTCAAGGCTAGCACGCTACCACTTGAGCCATAGCACCACTTCCGGCTTTTTTTTTTTTTTTTCTGCTTATGTGGTGCTGAGGAATCGAACCCAGGGCCTCATGCATGCAGGGTAAGCGCTCTACCACTGAGCCACCTTCCCAGCCCAAGAATCCTCTTTCCTTTGGGTCAGAAATGTAGAGTTTGGTTGTAAAAGGTCCACAGCTCTGAGCTAGAGAGCATTCCAGCTGGCCCCGCGGCGTCACTTCTCTCCTTGACTCTCCTCACCTTGAAGAAGTTATTCCATGATGAATTTACAAAGGCCTTGACAGCTAGCCCCAGTGTGTACTGCTAATTCTTCCCAGAAAACATAGTAGTGAGACGTGCGTAAAGACACATCCGAGTCTCGGGGTTGACAGCACTGCATGGGCTGCTGTTCTAACCCCTGATGAGTTAACTGCTCTTCCTTCTACCCGGGGCTTCCTCCTCAGCCGCTTCTCAAAGTCAGCATGGCAGTGAGAGACTCCCTCATCCTCGTTCTTCGGAAAGCCATGTTTGCCAGGTACGTCCAGGCCTGAGGTGGCACCAGTGTGTAGTGTCCTGCTCACGGGAGGGTCCCGTGCGTTCCCAGCCAGCACATGTTCACAGCCCCATCGCCAAGTCTCACCTGCTCGCTCCACACGTAGCGTGCTGCTTCTCATCTGCCTGCAGAGTGGCCCTGCAAGGTGAAAAGTACCACAGTCCCCCCTAACAGATGAGGCTTAGGCAAGATGAGTGCTTTCCAAAGCTCCAACAGAGGCCGATGGCAGAACGAGTCTGTCGTCATCTGAGCTCAGTGTCATCGTACCTGTACCGTGCTATTCAATGTCTCTTTTCTGAGCCAGCCAGCTTGATGCCCGGAAGTCTGCAGTGGCGGGGTTTTTGTTGCTGCTGAAGAACTTTAAGGTTTTGGGCAGCCTGGCCTCCTCGCAGTGCAGCCAGTCTATCGGCGCCAGCCAGGTAAGCACTGCCCCGCCAGCCACAGCCGTAGAAGAGTTGGGTGCTGGTGCAGCAAGCCCAAAGAAGCCGTGTTCCCTGATGACAGTATGAACTGTCAGCAGTGGCAGACTGCGGTGTGCTGGATGGGGCAGTCTCGCTGGGGCTGCCGCACTAGCGACTTCTACCCATTGAGCTGTTCACACTGATTTTGAAGATTCAGTATGAAATAACGTAATTACCTGAAGAAATACTTTATGATAATAGGGTAATTATTATGTAATATATAATTAATAATTTTGAGACAATATTGTATATGTGAAATCGATAGTCTTATCTACTTCACCTGCTTCATTTTATTTTTTGTGTATGTGGGTACTGGGACTTGAACTCACACCTTCCTACTCTCTGTAAGATGTTTTGGTCATGGCAGGTGCTCTGTCACTTGAGCCATGTCCCTTCCCAGTGTGGCATTTTGCCTGATAATTAAGACTCTGTAGAACTTTCTGCCTGGACTAGCTTCAAACTGTGATCCTCAGATCTCAACTTCCTGAGTAGTTAGGATTACAGGTATAGGCAACTGGCACCAGGCTCATTTTATTTCTTAAATGTGGCTACTAGAAAACTTAAAATTACATATGTGGCTTGCATTTATTGTATATCATTTTATTGGATAGCACTGTATTAAACATTACATCAGTGCTTTGTACTATTATTTAATCTTTTTGTATCTTTTTATTCATTGTAGTGGAGTTGGGGGTTCATTGTTACATTTACTATCATTTAATCCTCAGTAATTTTCTGAGGCCAGATACTATTTTATAACCCATTCTAAAACTTACTTTACCACATGTATGTCAATTAAACCTTACAAGTCTGAGAAAATAAAATTTTTACAATAGTTTGATAATCTGGGCCTTGGGGCCATAAAATTGTCTTTCTGATTTAAATGATATGATTTACAGACATTTATAGTTCCATTGGGAATCTTTTATTGCTCTAGTATAACTGTAAAATGTGTGTCTACAACATAGGACACCAATTAAATGTTAAGAGCAGCAGGAGCCGAGCACCGGTAGCTCATGCCTGTAATCCTAGCTACTCAGGAGGCTGAGATCTGAGGATCGCGGTTCAAAGCCAGCCCGGGCAGGAAAGTCTGTGAGACTCTTATCTCCAATAAACCACTCGAAAACCAGAAGTGGCTCTGTGGCTCAAGCTGTAGAGCTCTTGCCTTGAGCTGAAGAGCTGAGGGACAGCGCCCAAGCCCAGAGTTCAAGCCCCATGACTGACACACACACACAAAAAAAAGCAGCAGGAGCCATTTGTGCATATTATGTACTATCCCCATTTAAAGATGAGGAAACAGAGGCTTAGAGGTTGATACCTTGCAAGGCCATAGTCAGTGGACTAGGATTTGACATGGTGTGCTAGCAGCCACCTTTCTAGATGCCTGGGAATTGATGGGCTCACTTGCCCTACTGTATTTTAAATTGAACAATGGATGTCCATTCTTAGTCCTGTCCATCTCTAAACCTCCCTGGGGTTCCTGGAGGTGTGGTGCTAGGTTCTTTGGTGAAATCCTTGTCTGCCTCAGTGCGACGTTTCCACATAGTGAAAGCCGGGTTGACCAAGTGTCTTGACCTCGCCAGGGGCATAGGTCGGCTTCACTCCTTAAAGGAGAGGCTGGCGAGTTACACCCCAACTGACTCCCCTTCCTTCCAGGTTCGTGTGGATGTCCACAGCCGCTACAATTCTGTTGCCAATGAAACTTTTTGCCTTGAGATCATGGACAGTTTGCGGCGCTGCTTAGGACAGCAGGCTGACGTCCGCCTCATGCTCTATGAGGTAAGCCACACATGGAGGGATGGGGAACTCTTCCCCCCACCTCGGTCCTTGTGTGGTCCTTCTTTGCTGAGATGAAGGTACAAGCTCTTGTGCTAGGCCTTATGCCCTGATTGGTAGACAGTGACAGTGAGTTCGAATTCTAGTGGACTGTTAACTTTCGCAGTCTTTTGATGTAATACCAAGTTTCCCCCATGTGTAACTCATACAAGCCATAAACATAATTTATTGCCTTTCAAAGTTTTGTTTCCCTAAAGTAATATAAAGACATTTGAGGTTCGTCACATACAGACCCAGCTCAGAACCTTTCAGTGTTTCTCTTCACCTTGTCTCTCACCTCCAGCTCGTCAGCCATGTAGATTCCTACCTTTGTCAGGTCTTCCCACAACACTCACCTTTGCTTGCAGGTCTGATTAAATCATGTAGGGTTGTTTTGTTGATTGTGGCTCTTAAACTCAGGGCCTGGGCACTGTTCCTGAGCTCTTTTTGCTGAAGGCTAGTGTTCTACCACAACTCCACTTCTCTGTAAGTCATGCAGTTTTAATGATGGCACAGTAGCAGCACACAGACAGACCAGTTCAGTTATCTGGTGGCTGGTGTATAGCTCAGCTGTTGGGACTGGGAGTGGGATCATGGAGGACTCTGTGTGAGGATGCCAGGTTTATCAGCATAGAGGGTCCATGGTAGGAATGGAGATCTTGAAACAGCCCAGCAAGGAGACTAAGTAGATGTTACTCAGAGAAGAGCTGTGATAGCTTGCTTCATTTGACTTTGTGAAATAAATTACTGCGCTGCAGAATGTGTCTTGAAGTGGATTTTCCAGGCTCGTTACAGAAAATACGAATAACTGTTCTACCTGGACAGATCACAATTTGAGGCCAGCCCAGGTTAAAAGTTCATAAGACCCCATTTCAGCTGCTAGCTGGGTGTGGTGGTTCAGATTTGTGATCCCAGCTACGTGGGAGGCTGAGATCAGGAGGATCATCGTTTCAGGCTACCCAAGGGGGCAAAAAGAAGTTTGAGATTCTCTCTCAAGGGAAAAAGAAAGCTGGCCGTGGCGGTATGTGCCTGTTATCCCAGCTACACAGGATAAAGCAGTCTGATCGCTCCTAGGGCTTCTGTGACGTGCTTCGAAGGAACTCTCAGTTGGCGAGCTCCATCATGCAGTCGCTTCTCTCACAGGTAAGACATACTTTTGTGCAGCCTACCCACGTCACAGTCTCCAGATTTGGGGCACTATAAATAATTCTCAGCGAGTACCCTGGTAGGTTATGAGGATGTGAGGGGCGGGCCATGCCGTGCAGGGGGCGGTCCTGCTGGGAGGGCGCACGGCCCTGGGGGGCCTCCCTGTTCTGAATGGTTGTGGCTCATCTGTGCTTGGCAGCTGCTGTCCTCTGACAGATGCACAGGTCTCCACCAAGACATTTTCTGTACTCCTCACTTAGAAAAGGTTTTAAAATTAGGAAACACTTCAGAGACCACCTAGAGTTCCGATGAGAAACAAGCGTCATGTGTAAATAAACCTTTTGTTCTCAACAGTATTCATGAAGCATTAACTTGAACCTTTTTTTAACAGCTTGAGACATAATTCCCTTGTAGTCTTTATTATTCTAGACCCCTAGTGCCTCATTCTGTTGGAATGGAAGTAAGTGCTGGCTTGTGCTCTTGCACGATTTCTCTTGCGCTTGCTCTTACTTTCCCCTCTCCTCCCCTGTCTCTTCTCTACCACTGCTTAGGGATAATTCAGAAGCACCACCATTTGAACTTAGGTCTCAGATATGTGGGGGGTTTTGGAAGGTCTTTTGCTATCCAAAAAGCTTTCCCTGGGGCTTGTCATGACCCTATATAAAATGTATAGCCTGTTGGCTATTTAGGTTTTTCAAACTATAATGGTCAACTGATCAGTATCCAGACACTTAGCAAGAATGAAAAATGATCTCGGAGCACTGCTTCCTGATCTAGATGAATATAAGGACCAGTCTGCTGACTTCAGAAAGGAAGGTTTCAGAGTGGATGATGGCCAGGCAGTTTTCTTAGCTCTCGTGAATGCTAACTAGTGTTGAAGCACTTTACATCTAGTGTACTAAGAATCCTTGTTCAGCAACTATATGCTTACTTCTGTAATGAAAGGCAAGATGCTGGTAAGTTTCTCAACATCAGTAATCAGTGGTGGTACTGGAATCTCGGACTCAAGCCAGCAGATTATACTGAAAATGCCGATTGCCTGCCTGGGGTTAGAACTGGTGTGGAGGAGTACAGGGCAAGGATCCCTACAATCCTTAACTTTTCTGTGCCTGAGGCAAAGGCGGAAGGATGTGGGCAAGCTGGAACAAGATCAGCCTTGCTGCCCCTTCCTGGGCCAGTGCCTCTTACAAGGCACTGGCTGGTAAAGGTACTGGTTGGTTTCAGTAGTGCAGAAAGTGGGGGCATTCACAGGCTCTGATGGTTCTCCTCCTCGCTCTCTGCATACAGTTAAAACAGTACTACGAGCCAAAACCTGATGTGCTGCCGCCTCTGAAAGTGGAAGCTTGTGTTCTGATGCAAGGGAATCAGATCTCTCTGCAAGAACCACTGGTAACACTTTTATTCCTCTTAGAACCTTTATTCTCACTGGTGGGAAGAAGGTTGATCTTCATAAAGAGATGCTTTTCCCTGTGGATCTTTCCCTGCCCTTCATTTCTGACCCATTGTCACCCCAGATCTGTGGAAGGGTCTCTGTGGTGCCATCTTGCTAAATATGATATGCCCCCCACCCCAGGAGCATCAGGCCTTCCTGTTATGGCTGTGTGATTATATATGTGAGATGACTGGGCTTTAAGATGGAGGGGTCACCTGGGAGCAGGTGACCTCAGCAGCCCACTCCTTAGTCTGGAGGGAGTACAGGATCTAGGTGAGTCATGAGCACTCTTAGCCTATTCAGAGGGAGTAAGGTGGTTCTTCTGTTCTCATTGTCTAGCTTTGGAAAGGCAGGAAGGAGAACAAATGGACCTCCACCTGGTGGCTAGGGGCAGAGGTTGTCTCTTAGCGCCTTCTGTGCCAACTTAGATCTCTGATGTGCTGGTCTCCCAAAGGTGCCTTCAACATAAACCCTTACTTTTACAATAACCTTGGTACTCGGGAACTACACAGTGTCAGTCCGTAGCTTGGCTCCAGGGCTATGTGTATCTGAACAGAGCTAGCACATCTGACGATTTGTTCTGCAGTGTTAGCTACGTTCAGGGCTAAAACGTCATGGATAAAACGTCTCTGTTTGTTTACATTTTGGTGGGGGGGGTCCGGTCGTGGGGTCCGAACTCTGGGCCTGGGTGCTGTCCCTCAGCTCTTCAGCTCTACCACTTGAGCCACAGCACATTTCCGGCTTTTTTCTGCTTATGTGGTGCTAAGGAATCGAACCCAAGGCCTCATGCATGCGAGGCAAGCTTTCTACCACTGAGCCAACTTCCCAGCCCCTTGTTTACATTTTTACCATTTTGTTATTTCCAATGGATTTAATCTGTGGTGCTTACAAGTAACTTAAACTTTCTTACTTGCTGTTAACAGCTTCATAACCTATCCCTTTATACCTAAGAATATTATTATTTATTGGGCGGACAAGGTGTATACCTGTAATTGCAGCTACTGAGGAGTGAAGATAGGAAGATTGCAGTTGGGAGCTAGATAATAGTTACAAGAACAAGGCAGGCATGGTGGGCCATACCTGTAACCACAGATCCTTGGGAAGTTTGTGGTTCAGCTGGCCAGGACTAAAGCAAAAGGTGCTGTGTGCAAAGCAAGGCGAGAGCGAAAGCACACGCGCATTGTGTGTGGACTTGATCTTGTCTTCCTCCGCAGGACCACCTGCTGTGCTGCACGCAGCACTGTCTGTCCTGGTACAAGAGTACAGTGCTGCCCCTGCAACGAGACGTGGATGAGGAGGAAGAGGGTGTCTACCAAGAGCTAGATGACATGCTGGAGTCCATTACCAGTAGAATGGTTAAGAGTGAGCTAGAAGACTTTGAACTGGTGAGCAGCCAGGCCTGGCTGTGTGGCAGCGTGGGAGTGGGTGGTAGTACGTAGCTTTCCCACATGCCTTTCTCCACATGTCCTTCAGGATAAATCAGCAGATTTTTCTCAGAGCACTGATACCGGCATCAAGAATCACATGTGCGCGCACCTCGTGATGGGCGTCTGCGAAGTTCTGATAGAATATAATTTCTACACAAGCAATTTCAGGTACGGCCTTACCTCAGACCAGGTGTAGATTGTTTCTCTTACATAACTAGTTATATACATAACTAGTGTAGGCCTCACACTCTTATAGAATCTCCTACGTGGCTCTCTAGCCAGAGGGTTTTGTATGGTTTTCCCACTGGAGAACACCAGTGTGAATTCTAGTCAGGCGTGCATTTTCATCTAGCAGCTTTCCATGTTTATTCAAAATTCCCAGCCTGGAGCTCAAGTATGCCTGGTTTTAGTAGAGGGACTGGGTTAGAGGCAGTATGGGACTTTCACACTCTGCCTTAACCGTTGTAAACAAGAAAAAAAGCTGCAGTGGGTTGGTGTGGTCTGGGATTGCTGTGCTAGTGAAGGTCCATCTACTCGCAAATGCGTAGAACATTTACTGAGCGTAAAACGAACCCAGTGTATGCTAACGTGTTCTTCATGGCCTCTTTCCTCCTGTTACACAGTAAGAATAAGTTTGAGGAGATTCTGAGTTTATTTATGTGTTACAAGAAGCTCTCTGACATCGTTAATGAAAAAACCAGTAAAGGCAAAAGCAAAATGGCTAACAAGACACATGAGAGTTTTTTGTCCATGAAATTTGTGTCTGATCTTCTCACTGCACTTTTCAGGTAAGATTTTACTTGAGGATGTAGAAACAAGTCAGCCCAGTGTAGTGGCACATATCTATAGTCCCAGCTTCTTGGGAGATGGAGGCAGAAGATCACAAGTTTGAGGCCCGACTGGACAAAGTTAGTGAGACACTGCCTCAAAAACAAAACAAGAGCCAGGCACCGGTGGCTCACGCCTGTAATCCTAGCTATTCAAGAGACTGAGATATGAGGATTGCGGTTCAAAGCCAGCCCAGGCAAGAAAGTCTTAGCTCCAATAAACCACTCGAAAACCAGAAGTGGCGCTGTGGCTCAAGCGGTAGAGCGCTCGCCTTGAGCTGAAGAGCTGAGGGAGGACAGCATCCAAGCCCAGAGTTCAAGCCCCACGACCGACCAAAAAAAAAAAAAAAAACAAGAACAAAAAGGACTGGGGCAAGGCCCTGGGTTCAAACCCCACCCCAACCCATCCCCCCAAAAAGGCTGCAGCTCAATAAAAATAATGTCTTCCTGCTTTACCTTGCTACCAGGGTAGACTTGCAGTACTTATTGTAGCCCTGAGCAATAAATTAGGAGGTTTTTAATTTTCTTAAAGTGAAAGCTGGACAGTCAAAGGCAGGAATCTTAAGTCCTTCAGATTATCAAAGCTGAGTCATAAACACTGGGTAACAGATGAAAAGATAGGAACGGATTCCAGCCCTCTTGAATGGTTTGAACCCAGCAACAGATTAAAAAAATAAAGGGAAGGAGCTGAATTAATGAAGGGACAACCGGAAACCTCAAGGATGGTGTGGCATTCAAATTTTGTTGAGTGTAGAGGCTGAAGGGAGGGAGAAGAGGGGCAGGTGATTGTGCAGGAGCTGGTATGGTTCCTGAGCCCAGTGTCCTGAGAGCCTGGCTCTAGATCCTGGTGGCAGAGGAGGTGTTTATACTCCCGAGGGACAGCAGGTGAGGCTCTCGCTCTCTCCTTAGGGACAGCACCCAGAGCCATGAGGAGAGCCTGTCGGTCCTCAGGAGCAGCACTGAGTTCATGCGCTACGCAGTGAGCGTGGCTCTGTACAAGGCACAGCAGCTCAAGGAGACAGGGCACGTGGGTGGCCCCGACAGCCACAACCCCAGCAAGATCTTCCAAAGCCTCTGCGACATCACACGGTAAGGCTCCAGCCCACGCCTGTGCGCCAGCCTGCAGGCCCGGCCGCGGGTGAAACGCACCCACCGCTATTGAGACTAGTCCTACACTAAAGCGTACTGTAGCACCAGAAAGGAGAGCGATGTTATTACACAATGACAAAACCCTAAGTGTACGCACGTCTGACAAGACATTCAGAATGCTAAGGCAAAAACACAGATACAACTGAAGGAAAAGTAGACAGATCCTTAATTCTAACTAACCCTGTCTCTGTAATCAGTGGGTCGGAGGATGGAAGAGCAGCCTCACGCGTGCTTAGCCTAACGGGTATCTGTCCCAGGGAGGCAGGAAGGGAAATGCCGCAGGCAGGCTGGGAAGGGAGAAAACTTGATGCGCAGACAGGATCACCAGACAAATGCCACAGGAGTTTCTTAAAGATCTCACATCCTCTAAGTTTAACAAGGTTGGTATAAAAATAAGTCTTTTTATTTACCTACTAACAGTGCAAAAGTGGAAATTGAAACTCAAGAAATAGTTCCAGGTAGGCCGAGTGTGTGGCTCAAGTGATGGAGGGCCTGCCTATCCAGAGCAGGGCCCTGAGTTTAGGAGAGAAAAAAAATACCACATGTAATAACGGTTGGAAAGAAACCTTGACATGCAGTGCTTTTATGATGAGATCTACCTTCGCTGAAGCCCCACGAGGTGTGACTGCCCTGTCCCACCGCAGGGTCCTGTTGTGGAGATACACTTCCATCCCCACGGCCGTGGAAGAGTCGGGGAAGAAGGAGCGGGGGAAGAGCATCTCGCTGATGTGTCTGGAGGGCCTGGAGAAGATCCTCTGCGCTGTGCGCCAGTTCTTCCAGCCCAGGGTGCAGCAGTTCCTCAGAGCTCTGGGTGAGCACCCGTGCTCTCCAACCGCCTGTCACCCTGGATGGTGGGGTGGGGAGGGTCGCCAAGTGACGCGGGGTGCCTCTGCATTGCATTCAGACGTGGTGACTGGAAAATGGGATCTCATGGGATAGCGTGTTGAGCTGCAGAGTAGCTAGCTGCGTGTTGGCGGCTCACAGCTATAATCTTAGCTACTCAGGAGGCTTAGAGCTGAGGATCATGGTTCAAAGCCAGCCTGAGCAGCAAAGTCCATAAGACTCTCAATCTCTAATGAACTACCTAAAAGGTAGAAGTGGGTGGAGCTGTGGCTCGGGTGGTAGAGCGCCAGCCTTGAGTGAGAAAGCTCTAAGGGACAGGCCCCAGAACTGGCACACACACAAAAAACAAAAATCCTTTAGTTTTAGAAACACATTCAAACCTTGCGAGCTTTTTGACTCTACAGTTTTAAATACTGAAAGCGTGTGGAGGGGTGGGGGACAATTTCAAAGAATTTTTTTTCCGTTCCTGATGTCCCAGATAACGAAGAGGACGGCGTGGACATCCCCATCACTCAGCGGGCTGCCTTCCAGATCCGACAGTTCCAGGTGGGCGTCTCACCAGCTGCGCGCTGGCCCGGGGGCCTGCCAGGAGCCATTCTGGTCAGACTGCATAGAACTGCAGTGAGGTCTATTTGGTTCTAGCCCTTGGTTGTCAAAAACATAGCATGAGACTCTTATCATGGGGTTTTCTTTCGCAAATAATTTAAAGGCTGCCAGGAGCTGTAGTAGGGTGTAGCGGAGGCAAAACGGAACAAATTGCTACCCCAGCCTTGGCTGGAGGGAGGCTGAGGAAGCAGCAGTGACATACGGGCGCCCCAGAAGGGCTGGCTGCTCTGGATGGCGGTGAGAGCCACCAGAAGTCAAGTGTGGTTCGGTTGCTTCCCAGTGCGCACCAGGCAGGGAGTGCAGGGGTCCGCCGTCTCCAAGAGCGTCCTTGGGTTCTCATGGAGGACCTCGCGGACCTCTGCAGCTTTCAGTGGTTCTGTCCCGTTCCTGCAAGTCTCTGGCTCAACGCCTTGTCCCTGAGACACGTGTCTGCTGCTGTTTGTCTTCTCAGCGGTCCCTGTTGAACCTACTCAGCAGCAGAGAGGAGGATTTTAATAGCAAAGAAGCCCAGCTGCTGGTCACCGTCCTCGCCAGTTTGTCCAAGCTGCTGGAACCTTCTTCTCCTCAGGTAACCACCCATCTGTGGCTCAGCATTCACAAGGACCGAGCCGCGTTCCTGTGTGATGTCTCAGGCACCAGTGCTGGGTGGACCAGATACTAGAATGCAGCCCAGTGGATAGCTGTGTTCTTGCATGGTCTGCGTGTTTCTTACTGTGAGAAGGCCGCGACCTCAGGGGGCTCCATCAGAGCACGAGCATGTGTACCCGCTGACACCCCTGCAGAGGCGACGGTGTGCACAGGCACAGGCCGGGAAGCTTGGTTGGGAGGACTCTGGTGCAGACCCCCACATGGGCCATGTGTGACGGAGCACCGGGAAGACACAGACACAGACCCTAGGACTTGAGCCCATAAGGAGGGCAGAGTCGTTGAGAATAAGCCGTCTGCTGTAGGATGAGAACGGTATTCATACGTCTCAGAATTTTAGGCTTTTATTTTGTTGCTCCCATTGTCACTTAGATTGACCAGCCCCATCACCTGGGCACACGTTGTGACAGGTCACTTACTGGCTTGGAAAGGTCTAGGACTTTGTGACAATGTGTCTAATATCTGATCTCTCAGTTTTTGCAGATGTTAAATTGGACGTGTAAGATTTGCAAGGAAAACAGCAGGGGTAAGTTTGTCATCTCATGTCCTAAAGGCTGTGTGTGGAATCGTTTTGAGAGAAGAAAGGGCATTCCCAACTAGTCACCAGCAGGGCCTTCGTGACAGAGTGTTCGCAAGAATGTAGGCAGGTTGCGGTGATGCATGCCTGTGATTTCAGGGTTTAGGAGGCTGACAGCAGGAGAATGATGAGTTCAGGACTAGCCTGGGGACTTTCTCCTTTGCTGCTGGTGGAGGTGTAAATTAGTACAACAGGCGGGAAACCTGCTTGACAAAAGCTACTACAATCAAACCCACGCCTGTGACCCAGCAGTTCTTTGAACAGAAGTATATGGAGAACTGTTCATTGCAGTGCTATTTTCATAGGTCAAAACAGACCTCCACTGCCCTCCACAGGATGCACGCAGGGACTGTGTGGTGTGTGGGACTCAGGAGAATGCTGTACAGCACTGCAATTCCATTGAGATGAAATCCAGAATCAGAGCTGGCTAGTCTGGTGTCCGAAGTCGGAGTAGCAGTTTCTTTGCAGGGAGGGTCTCCAGGGTAGTGGTAGGTGCTTGGTCACAGTGTTTACTCCCCAGGGCCCAGAACCAGTAAAAAGCACAGGTGGATGCGTTAAAGGGCACTGTGGCAGTGGAGGTGTTTGTCTGGAGGTTGGTGTTGCCATGTTGTGCCCGTGACGTGGCCACCGCATTGTCAGATGTACCCTGGAGGCCCAACAGCACAGCTTCCCTTCTCCTCCCCTTCTCTTCCCTTCCCGCTCCAGAGGACGCTCCATTTTGCAAGAGCTTGATGAACCTGCTCTTCAGCCTGCATGTGCTGTACAAGAGCCCCGTCACACTGCTGCGGGACTTGTCCCAGGACATCCACGGGCAGCTGGGAGACATAGACGAGGTACTGCAGAGTCCGCAGCCATTGGCATCCTGTGTGTGGTGGGACGCACAGTGCCCTGTGCTGTGAGATCTTACCCCTCCCTCTCCAGGACTGTGAGGTGGAGAAAAGTGACCACTTTGCAATAGTGAATTTGAAGACGGCTGCTCCCACTGCGTGCGTAAGTGCTGCCCCGGTCCGTCCCTTCCGCCGTGCTCATGTGAGTCCATCCCTGACCTGGCCCATCCTTTCCTCTCTGCTAATGTGACAGCACCGTGGCTTCTGTCCCGAGCCCATGCTCGCTGAGAAGCCAGGGCTGCCGCTACCCTCGAGGCTGTGTTCACAGCCAAGCCCACATTCTTTCCTTTCACAGTTGCTTGTCCTGAGTCAGGCTGAGAAGGTCCTAGAAGAAGTGGACTGGTTGATCACCAACCTTAAAGGACTACCAAGCCAGGAAACGCTGTCAGGTAAGGTGGCTTTGGTGGAACTCAAGGAATTGTAATGAGAGGAAAGACAACCAAAACCTAAGCTGGGCTCTGCGGAAAGGCAGACCCTGGGCCCACATCTCTGGGTGTTCGTTGTTGACCCTGATGGGGAGGGGGGCAGTGCCCAGGAGTTAACGCAGATCAAGGTCACACTCACCCCTCTTGCTTTCATTCCCTCCTCTTCCCCAAACCTTTTCCCTTCCCTCCTACCTCCCTTTCCTGTCTTAGGCTTGGATTTCCTGCTTTGTCTTTGTGGGACTGGCTTATTTCCTGTAAGTGATGAGCTCCACTTCCATCCACTTTTCTGCGGATGATGTACTTTCATTTGTATAGCTGAGTGAAACTCCATTGTGTCCGTAGACTGTATTTATCCATTCATCCATCGGTGGGCGCATAGGCAGATTCCATAGTTCAGTTACTGTGAACAGTGCTGCAGTGAATTTAGGGGTGCAGGAGTCTGTATAGTAAGCTGCTGGCTTTGAATCTTTGGGGTATACATTAAGAATTGGTGTGGTTGGATTATTGGGAGTCCTATGTTTTTATTTTTCTGAGGAGCCTCTATACTGATCTCCATCACGGCTGCAGTAGCTTACTGGTCTGAGGCTTCTGTCCTGTATGCTCAGCATTCCCTTGTTCTGTATACTTAACATTTCATCTCTGGTATGCTCTGGAGAGGCTCTTTTCCTGGATGGCCATCTTTCTCAAGATTTGTTTTTTTTGGGGGGGGGTCTGTTTTATTGTGGGTTTGTTGTCTGTGCCTTTTGCTTTCACCTCTTATCTCTCCTGTATGCCTGTGACACGTAGGCTACTGGTGCTCCAGCGTGGTGAATGCGCCCGCCTGCCAGCTGCTTAGTTAATGGGAAGGGGTTTTAGTCACTTTCTGGTCCCTTTACTTCTAACTGGAAGATACTGGCTGACCTGTGGCGACTTCATCTCTCCTCAGAGGAAGCCTCTTCTCAGGCAGCCCCACCAAGTTACGCCGCTGAGAAAGGCATCGTCATGCAGCTGGGTACGCTGCTCACGTGTTTCCACGAGCTTGCACAGACGGCCCTGCCATCGGGCAGCTGCGTGGACACCCTGCTGAAGGGTCTGTGCAAGATGTATACCACACTCACTGCGCTCGTCCGATACGTGAGTCCCACGAGACTGCCCCCTCCCCCCCACCCCTGCTGCCCCCACAGCCCTTGCCCACATCTCTGCACACTGTGCTTCCATTTCAGTTCGCTCATAGATAGCAGGAATTTGCACAGGCCAGGAAGGAACGGCCTGTGCCATAACCTTAATCTGCTTTTGCACAGCCCTTACTTAGGGCTTCTTAGTGGTTAGTTGGAGATAAGAGTCACAGACTTTGCTGCCTCAGCTGCCTTTGAACCACAGTCCTCTGCTCTCAACCTCCTGAGTAGCTGTGATGACAGGCGTGAGCCACCCACACCTGGCTGAAGGACTCATAAAGCAATGAGCAGAGCAAGTTAGGAACAGAACTCCTTTGCCTGTCAGCGGAATGGAGGCGTGCATGCTACGGGGCGGGGCCTTATGTCTTCGTCCCTTTAGTGGCCCCTGGTTTCCTACAATCGTCTGCTAAAGCTGGGCTCTCTTGTCCCTAGTATCTCCAGGTGTGCCGGAGCTCGGGAGGAATTCCCAAGATTATGGAAAAGCTGGTGAGTTTACTGTCTTGGCCAGGAGTGGGGCAGGGCTATCACTCCCAGTCCGCTGGCCTCTCTCCTGTGCCTGGAGTGGCTCCTGGTACACTGGTGTCCCTCCTGTGCTGCAGGTGAAGCTGTCCGGCTCACACCTCACCCCGCTGTGCTATACTCTGATTTCCTACGTGCAGGTGAGTGAGCAGAAGCGGCACCAATGAACCTTCAAGTCCCTGGGCTAAGCGTGTGGAAAGTTCCTTTCCATGCCATCAGCACCTTTCGGTGGGTGGGTACAGGACACAGCGGACCATCCAGGACCAGGGGTGGCCCTGTGGGGAGGGGACACTCTATTACACTGGATTGTAGGTACCATGGGACTCTCATAGAACTGGGGTTCCTCTCAGTCCTCATTTGAACCATCTTGTGAGGCTCTTTGGGGCAGCACAGTGCAGCGGGCCTGCCCTCGCTTGCTACACGTCATCTCCAAGAGCAAGCACCCGGCCGGCCTCCCACACTGCACAAGGGGCCTGTTCCCCGGAGGCGCTGTTTGCGCACACGGGCCCGTCCTGAGAGCTGCCTCAAGGAATGACGGTGTTTCTGTTCCTTTAGAATAAGAGCAATAGTGGGAAATGCACAGATGAGAAGAAAGAGAAAACGGCTGCCATGGTAAGCTCCCGACCTTCCTGAGGGTGGTTGTCACAGTTGTATCTAGGAAGGGCACCCCTAAAGGATCCAAGGACTGGGGGTGCAGGGAATGGGCTCCAGGAAACAGGTGGTACAGTCGAGCTTGCTAAGGTCTAGGTATAGGATGGGTCTCAAAATTTTAAAAGGAGAGTGGCATGGATATACTGGTGAACACCAGTGCAGACTGCCAGTGTCACTAGAGAGCTGTCTCCAGGATGGTGTGCCACTGGCACAGTGTCCCCAGGGTTTGGGAAGTACTCAAAAACACATGTGGGAACATTTGACCTATAGCTCATAATTCAACCCAAGGGAAGAAAGAGCGGTGAAAACCGCGTGCCAGCTAGAAAAGGAGCTAGTGTCAGCTGCTGGGCAGGAAGTCACCAGGTGGGGGCGCATGGCTTGAGTGGTACTGCGCCTGCCCAGCAGACATGAAGCTCTGGCCCACGTGTATCTAGGACATTCTGCAAATGGCTGTGTTCCTTGGCCAGTCCATAGGTGCCACTTTGGAACTTCAGAAAGATGAAGTGCAATGTGTTGGCACTGGGGTCATTTGAAATTAAACTGCCCCGTCTTGGACCACTGGCACAGAAGTAAAATGGCACTTGCTTGGAGGTAGATTTTGCCAAAGTCAGGCGTGGCTCTGAAAACAGCTTGGAAGAAATTGCAGATGGAACCTAGACCCGACTTCTGCTCTCTGTAGGCCAGAGTTCTTCGGGAAACCAAGCCCATCCCTAATCTTGTCTTTGCCATCGAGCAGTATGAGAAGTTTCTCATCCACCTTTCTAAGAAGACCAAGGTAAACCACCTTTCATGACTAGGCTGCTCTGTGGAAGGCGTGTGGCCAGCCATGGTGAGGGGAAGCTGTGACCTGCAGTCCTGGTTTTCTTAACTGAAGCCAATGGAGAGCAAGTGTGTGTGTGAGTGTGTGTGTGTGTGTGTCGGGGGGAGGGGGGGTGTGCTTGCTGTGTAGGTCAGAACTGAAGGTTTGTCAGGTGCTCCACCAGGGCAGTGTGCAGATAGTGTGCTTGCCCTCCCTTGCCACAGGTGAACCTCATGCAGCACATGAAGCTCAGCACCTCCCGGGACTTCAAGATCAAAGGTGACGTCCTGGACACGATTCTCCGAGAGGACGTGGAGGATGGAAGCGAAGAGGTCAGTGCCCGCTGCTTCTGGAGCAGCCAATGCCCACACAAACGCACACACTGGGAGCAGCTAGCAGAGAAGGGCTCAAAGGTAGTGGGCAAAATGGACTATGGACACTTGGAGGAGGATGGGAACGAATGAGTGTCCTGCAGTGGGGTCTCCCGTGTCCCTGGAACCATGGGGTGGCAGGGCCTTGGCAGAGTCTTTCTCCATTAGGGATCACTCCCTCCCTGCACCTAAGGTAATGGGGAGCTGGTAAGGGGTCACTGGCGAGAACTTGGGGGGCTTGGCTTGGGTGAGGGTCTGGGTTCAGTCTCCAGGATCAAAGGGGTCCATGTGGCGTTAGTAAATCCCTGCGTTTCTGGCATCCACACACATGCACACTCCTGTCATTCTGTGAAGGTCCTCAATGGCAAGTCCAAAGGGAAGAAGCTCCAGCAGTCACCTCCGGAGCAGAAGGAGGTGGACACGAGGCCAGGGTTTTTTCTCTTTATTTCCACTGCCACACAGCAGCTCGGCTCAGCGTCCCTCTCCCCTCTCAGGTCGCACCAGAGCACAGGGGACAGGACGAAGAACCGGCCAAGAAGAAAAGGAAAAAGTGAAACGCCTGAGTTAATGTGAACTTTGGGACTTCTGCCAGGATCCCTCGTACCCCACAGGGCCCCTCACGCCACGGTCACGGCCCCGCTGGCACATTGGCTGCTGCGGTGAGCCCTGCTGTGCCTTAGAACCTTGGCAGGTCCTGCTGCAAGCACTAGCTAGCTGCGGGCAGCCCTTCTGCAAGAGCACAGGTGAGAGCCTGAGTCTGGGACCTGCACGGCCCACAACAGCTCCACAGGAGCAAATTCAGAGCCTCCAGGCAGAGCTAGGGTCCTGGCTGGCTTTGTTTTTCCAAGGAGCCTTTGGTGAGTTCAATGATCTGGTAAATGTCCAGTGCTTCACCTGAAAGACAGTGCAAAGTGGTTAGCTGCCTCCTAGGACGCGAGAAGGGGCTGACCTCGTGCTCAGGACATGGGGTTGGCCTGGAGAAGTACAAACTCCGGCTGACATGTTGGCTCTTTTGCACAAGCTTTTTTGCACCTAAGACTGCACTTTGACCTGGACAATAAACCCTAGGACGGCTGGATGTTCCATGTCTTCTTCGTTTGCATTAGACCTAAGAAGGTGCTTTGTCACCAAGGGCTAGCCTGGAAGAGTAGGATGCGGCCCGACAGTCACTGCCCACTCACCCTGGGGAACCCCGTATCCCCTCTCCATCCCCATTGGGTTGGAGGGGGTTTTGCAGTCCATGGTTACTTCCTTCCTGAGGCACTGGTCGATGTCCACAGCACTGAAGAAGGCCACTGACTGGGGCAGGTCCTTCAGACCCAGCTTGTAGGAAAACATGCACCTGAAAAAGAGAGTCCCTGGCTCAGCCAGGCTGTGCACATGGCCCCACAGGGCCTGCCCCCACCGACCCACCCCTTCACCCTGAAGCCAGGAAGGCGAGCCCGTTCACCACACCTGGTCTCCCATGAGGACTCACTGGGGAGACAACACGTTACTTCCAGTTACTGGGTCAGAGTCTGGGTAGAAAGTGCGGCCCTGGAGGGGCGGCCTCCAGGGCGTGCTGACCCTGTGCTGCTATTTACTAATTTGTGAGGATTCTGTCATGGTTTCCAAACAAGCTCTCAAGAAGGTCGGCATGTAGTTAGGACACACACAGTATGTTTGCTTGCGTTCCTCATCAGCAGTGCTTTCTGCTGGCCGCACACTGCTTCTGGCTCTCGGGGAAAGCGCTCACTTTGGTGTGTGGGCTGAGTCACGTGATTGGGGGGGTATTTGAGGTGCAAGTGAAGCCACTCCTAGGACTTCCCTGGCTTCCAGCGCGGTAGAAGCGCATGTACCTGGTCAGGAGGTTGGTGATCTGCAGGGCCAGGGCGGCGCGGTAGCGGTCCTCCTCCCGCACCAGGTAGCGGACTTCGTCGTGGATGCTGATGCAGAATCGCCCATCGATGGCAAACTCCTCAAACAGCCACTTCATGGCCACCAGCATGAGGTGCAGGTAGTCCACGGCGGAGCTCTGCACCACCCAGTTCACACGGCTGGTCATGAACTAGGGGGGCAGAGGCAGCAGGGGTCCAGGACCCCCAGAAGAGGCTCTAGTTAGGAACCTTGTGAAGGGGTCCACAGGGACCCCTATTATCCCTGTGATCCTTCGTGCTCCAAGATAGCAAGTTACCTCCCCTCCGACGGCCGCAGGCTCCAGGGCCCGGCTGATGCGGCAGCCCAGCACCGGGGTTTGCGGTGTGTCGGACGTGGCGATGCTCTCCAGCTTGTTAAACATTTCTGACTCTGTGCCCCCAATCCACGCCCGCTCAGCCACCACATCCCACTTCTTCCGGCGTGACCTGGACACCAGACAGGCTTTTGTCTTTGAGCATCTCAGCCGAGAGCCGGTGCCCCGGCTGCTGGCCCCCGCTCCCCCCCACCCCCACCCCGTCCTGCCTCCAGATGGAAGATTCTTACTTCCTTGAAGCCTCTCTCTGGATCTTGCGCAGATCTTGCAGGGAAATCCAGCCGTCCTCACTCCTGTCCACGGAGAGGCCGAGCTGCCTGACCAGCCACTCGCCCTCCTCCGACAGGCGGTACCTGGAGGCAGGGTTGCCTGTCACCGCTGCGGCGGCTCTGGGCCATGCCACAGGGCCCCCGCCTTCCCCCTGCAGACACAGGACAGCCCCAGCAGAGGACGCCCCGTGGAGACCACTGGAGACCACGACCCAAGAACTGCAGCAGTGTGCTACAACCTGTCAGATCAGGCTGCCTCTGCCTTCCCATGCTGCTCCCCCCCCCCCCCCCCCCCGCTCCACTCCACCCCATTCTCATGCTGCTCTGCCCTCCCTCACTGCTCTGTGCCAACTCCTGTGCGTGTGTCTGCTCACTCTTGTTCAGGTAGGCATCTGAGCTTGGGATCCCAGAGCGTGGCGACAGCAGCCCACGAGGGAAGCACTTAACCCCACTACAGCACAAGCTAAGGGAAGCAGGTCTTTGGGCCTGCCGCTCACCGGCGAAGGCCCTTGGTGACCGCATACATCTGCTGGGCCTTCTCGGCTGCCTCCTGCCTTGTGAGCCGGTGGTTGAACTGCATCAGCAGGCGCTCAGCAAAAGGCTGCCCAGCCCCGTAGATGCGGCCATAGTTGAAGACTTTGGCATGCTCGCGGCTGATGCCCACTGTGGTGGCCGTCTTGCTGTGCAGATCGGTGCCCATGCTCTTCCTGCCCTGCAGGGTCATCCACCCAAAGGCTGTGCAGCCTGGAGGACAGGGGAGGAAGGTCAGCAACACCTACCGGAGTTGGCCTGCTTCTGCCCCTGCCCCTGCCCCGCCCCTGCTCACCGTGCATGCCGGCGAAGTGGGCATCTCCAAGCACTGCCGCAATCCACAGCTCCTGTGAGTCCACGTCAGCACCCACAAGGACGTAGCCCGGCGGGGCCTGTATCATGGCTTTCAACTCGCTGCCCACTCGGTCAGCCTGCAGGGAGAGGAAGGTCAGCCTGGCCAGAGCTGGTCGCAGCTTGTTTCTGGAGCCCAAGTCGACAAAGTGCCAGGCATCTCTGGAGGTGGTGGCTCTCAAGCACCCCGCCCCGACCACACGGCTGGGCTGCGGCCGGGGCCTGGCTTCCTCTAAGCTGCCTGTCTGCCCTGTGTGGCCAGGAGCAGGCACGGAAGCGCCCTGCCCCGCCCAGCCACCCCTGACCTTCCTGCTCATGCTGCTTGCTAAATCCTCACAGGCCCACCAGCGGTGCAGACCACACGTACCCGGGCATTGCTGGCGGTGAGCCACGTGGGCTCCACAGCCCGGCGGGTGATGGTGCCGACGGTCACCAGCTGGGGCAGGATGGCCCCATAGCGGCCTTCCTCGTCGTAGCCCGGGTGCCTAGGGGGGCAGGCGAGCGTCAGCAGATCCGCCCCTCCCCGCCCAGTCCTCAGACCCCACGACCACCCCGCAGGCCACCTACCTGGTCACAGCCCGGGGCAGAGCGGACCTGGGCAGCCACACCACCATCTGGGAGCTGTGGGGACACAGGCTGAGGCTCAGCACTGCCAGCACCCTGTACCAGCCAGCACTGCGCCTGCTCAGCATCAGAGCTGCTGCGCCCCTTGCTACTGCTCAAAGCTTGAGCCCCACCATGCAGCAGTTAAGACCGCAGCTGCTGACCCTCTCCCGAGGCATGGAGGAGGAGACGCTCCCAGAGCAGACCGAACCAGCCTATCCAACGCTGCTCACAGGAGGCGCCGGCCATCCAGACCACAGGACCCAGCCCCCAGCCCTCCAAGGCCCCGCAGCTGGGAGGGACCATCTGGGGAAGGCAGGAGAGGGGGACGACACGCTGCCCTCAGCCCTCAGCCCGGCTGAGCCAGCAGCAGAGGGGAAAGACCCCGGGTTGCAGACACCTGGGTGGGCACACAGGCCGTCTCTGCCCTTTCATACAACCCACCTGATCCGTTTATGGGCGTTCCTCCAGAAAGAGATCATCTTGTTGATCTCCAGGGCTCGGGGCCCGCTGGCCCTGCCTGGGCCGGCCTGCAGGGTGCCGTCCTCCATCTTGGGCAGGAAGTCTTTGGCAAAGGGGCTGCCCACGTTATAGCTGTTACCGTCCTAGGGAATACAGGAGGCCGGTGGCTTGACTGCCAGCCTGCTTCTCCCGCCAGCAGCAGGGGCTGTTCCCAGCACCAATGCACACAGCCCGCACCCCTGCCAGCCACGCAGACGTGGGGGCACCTACCAGGGGCAGCATGGGCTCCCCCGCCCAAACCATGCTGTCTGGGCTCGCCAAGGGCGGGTCGGCCCAGGACAGGTGGGGGCCAGGGCCTGGCTCACCTTGTGAGGCAGCTTGAAGAACCAGCAGCCGGGGACGTTCACGTCGTTGTAAGGGCCGTTGCCGTGGTGGAAAGAGGGCTGGCTGGATGCAGCAGGCTGCGGGCCACACCTAGGTCAGGCCCTGCTCCCGCACCTGCATCCTGCAGGGCCGGGCCGGGCCGGGGTGGGAATGGGCCTGGAGCAGAGCTGAGCTGAGCGCAGGCCAGCGCAGCTCCGCTGGGAAGCGGCGGGAAGCCCTGAGGTTGCAGTTCCACTGGGGAGCATGGCCCACCATCCACACCCCTCCCCCACCCCACTCCCACCAGACCTGAGACCTCGGGGAGGAAGAGCTGTGCGGGCTCCCGCCGCTCAGGACCAGCCAGGCGCCACTCACCAGAGCTGGGGGCTGCCCCGGCTCACAGGCATCCAAGTTCTCCAACCTGGCCTCGGCCTCCACATCCAGACAGACCAGCTCTTCCATCTGGGGGACGGAGGGGGAGAGGCTGTGTCCTGAAGGCCACTCAGCCCCCACCCAAAAGGTGCAGAGCCCCCGCCCCACAGCCGGGGCCTCACCGTGTGCCACTCGGCACTGCTGTCGGGAGGCAGAGGGTCCTGGGCCAGGCCCGTTGGGCGTGGCTTCCCCTGAGCCGCACAGTGCTTCCTGTACAGCGACTCGATGGCTCTGGGGGAGAGAACGGCTCTGGTTACCAGAGCCGTGCAGCCTCCCACAACCTTTCAGATCAGCTCGGCACAAGTGACAAACCCCAACGACAGCTCACACGGGGGGCAGGCTGGGGGTTCAAGGCCCAGACAGACAGCACAGAGAGCCAGAAGCACAACGCGGAGACGTTAGGACCGCAGGGCTGGCCACCACAGCCCACGGCTGGCTAAGCCGCTTCCACCTGGCCAGGGCCTCCATCCTGGGCCACCTCAGTGCCGGAGGTCAAAAGCTCAGGGCCTCTGGACTCCTCGCCTGCCCAGACCTTCCTCGGTTATAAAATGCAGGCAACATGCTGGGGGCCGGTGCCTCACGCCTGTCATCCTAGCCACTCAGGCTGAGATCTGAGGATCGTCCTTCAAAACCAGCCCGGACACAAAAGTCCTTGAGACTCTTATCTCCAACGAACCACCAGTAAACTGAAGTGCGCTGTGGCTCAAGCGGTAGAGCGCTCGCCTTGAGCTGAGGGACAGCACCCAGGCCGAGTTCAAGCCCCACTACCGACAAAATAAAATGCAGGCCCAGGCTGTGGCTGATTAGCCCAGCATTAACCCATCCCACAAGCCCCGAGTTCAACCCCACCAACACCAATTGTTAAGTAAAAATTAAAACTGAAAATCTGGTGAAGCTAGGTGGCGCAGGCTTGTGATCCTAGCTATCCTGAGGGGCCGAGGCGTGACACCCTAT
The DNA here is from genome assembly GCF_024711535.1 of Dipodomys merriami. Lineage (NCBI taxonomy): Eukaryota > Metazoa > Chordata > Mammalia > Rodentia > Heteromyidae > Dipodomys > Dipodomys merriami. Next base: position 16,843,050 of record NW_027204826.1, read on the forward strand.
CCAAAAGCCAAACTAAAAATGGACAAGATGGAGGTGTGTGGCTCAAGAGGTAGAGCTCCTGCCTGGCAAGCATGAGGCCCCAAGTTCAAACCCTGGTATCACAAAAAACGTATAGACAATGAATGGAAATCCAAACGTGAAGCCAGGGCAGCCTCTCCCCCAGGGCTGCCAGGGGACAAGCGGGCAGGCTCATAACGATGACCGGCCCGTGACTGGTGCTCCAACCACCGCGGCAGTGAAAACAGCCTGTCCCCGGCCACTTCCGGAGGCTTCTCTCCGCGTCTTATGGCGCCCAGGAGAGGCCTTGGTCCCCTCCCCTGCCCCACGGGGGCCTGGAGTGCAGGCAGCCAGGGGGACCCCAGCCCTCCCCGCCAGCGCGGCCTCCGGTGCCCCAGCCCCTGCCTCACCTGGAGGGGCACGCCACGCCCGCCGACTCCAGGCCGGTGCCCGCCGGCACGCTGGCCAGGTTGTCCTGCCGCCCGGGCACCAGGTAGCCCCAGCCGTGCTGCTCGGAGTAGTGCAGGGGGAAGCCGTCCCAGGTCAGAGCCATGAGCTTCGGGGTGATGCGCATCTGCAGGCTGAGGAGGCTGGGGCCGGGGGCCCACGCAGGGTCATCCAGCCGGGGGCAGAGCTTGCGGTACCACCTGTGCCCCACCGGGAAGAGCACGTGCTGCGGGTACCACACCAGCCTCCAAGGGCCCAGGGCTGCCGGTGAGCCTTGGGGAGGTCTGGCCAAGCCCCACGTGCCTCTAAAGGGGCGGGGGGACAGGACTTCCCTCCCCGTCCAGCCTTCCCCTCTGCCCTGGACACACACAGGTCCTTCGGCACTATGCCTCGGTGGAAACCTCGCCCCAGGATGACCACCGGCTGCGGCCCCATCCCCGCCTCCGAGGCCCAGCTGCTACGCTCACGCTCACTTCACTCCCTTCCCAACACAGATGACAGCCGGACAGCGCGTCCGGGGGGGGGGGGGGGGGGGGTGAGGCGGCCTCACCCGGGGTGTCCGGGAAGGTGCTGGCTCCGCTTGGGGAGGAGCTGGGCCGTGGCCTTCAGCTGCTGCAGACAGGAGCGGATGGCACCATCCCGCTGCACTTCCTCCTCCTCGCTGGGGGGGCCGGGGTCTGGGGGGAGGGGCGTCTTACCGGGAGAAGGGCCCGGAAGACCCTGCCTGCGCCTGGCAGCAAGACCGAGGACTGCCCTCCCCACCTCCTGCCCCTCTCCTTCCTGGCCTGGGGGAGCCCCAGGCGCCCCTGCCGCCCCCTGCTCCCCATCTTCCTGATCCACGGGGCCCCTGGGGGCCCAGCCACCCCCCCACTCCCCACCTTCCTGGTCCAGGGGAGCCCCGGGGGCCCCGGCCGCCTCCGCGGGCAGCCTGCTGGCCGAGGCTGGCTCCTTCTTCACCTTCTTTGTCTTCTTCTGCCTAAACTCCTGCAGGTCCCACTCGAGGTCCCACAGCCAGGGGTCGTCTTTGTACCTGCGGTGCACGGGGCGGGCCAGGCTGAGCCACAGTCCGGCCTCCGGGCCTCCTCCCGCCCGGCCCCCGCCCGAAGCCCACTACCTCTCTCCTGAGAGCAGCCCGCAGGCATCGTCGGCCAGGCCCATGAGTGACTTCTTCATCTCCCGCTGCAGCTCCTCGTAGGTGCTCTGGGCCTCCTCCAGGTACCGCTCCCAGTTCTGATTGACAGGCAGGTAGGAGACACTCATCTCCAGCATGCCGGCCAGGGTCACGGGATGGGGACACCTGGGGGACAAACAGCAGCAGGACCGCCGTAAGTACAAGTGGCCACAGGAGGCAGGGTCAGCTCCAACAACCCCGCAGCCCGTGCGGCGTCAGGCAGGGTCAGACCTGCGTTACCCCCTCCCCCACCCCGCAGCCTCAGTTCCTTTATCTGCAGCACAGAGCCACATCCCACCCTCAGGGGGACAAAGGGAAGCGCGACGGCCACTCAGCCGCAGCTCCGCAGCACAGCGCGCCTTCCCGTGTTTCTCTTGAGAAAGCGAGTCATGTGCCTCGACGGACAGGTCATCAGACCAATGGGCTCATCGACACACAGGCAACAGGACAGCCCCCAAGCCTGCATGCGGGCCTCTGTGCACACTCCGCTGGACGGAGAGGTCCCAGGACCCGGCCCCGGAGCCGGCCTCCCCTCACCTCTCCAAGAAGAGTGGCAGCTGCTGCTGGAAAACCTCGTGGGTGGCCCACACGTCCCGGGCACAGTACTCCATCAGTTCCTGGCATAAGAAGACAGAGAGGCGCTGGGCGGGCGGCAGCACCTGGCTGCCGAGGGCAGAGGGCCGAGCCCAGCAGCTGACCCCTCCAGCTGACCCCTCCGGCTCCTCCCTGACACACACCTGGAAGTTCTGCCGGACGTCCTGCATGCTGCCTTTCACAAACAGCTCCCGGGGCTCCTTCTCGAGGGGTGGGCCCCCCACATACAGGCTGTGCACGTCCGCCAGGTTGTTGGCACTGCTCAGGTCCATCCAGTCCCAGGAGGAAATCTGGGGAGCGAAGCGGGGGCCCGCGGGTCAGCCTGGTGTTGGGCAGCCCGTGGCCGGGCGGGGTCCCAGCGCCCTCTCACCACTGGGCCGTGGCCGTTGGCTTTGCCCCGGGTCTTGCGGCCTCGCTGCGCGAGCTGCTGCGCCTTGTGCCTGCCCTGCTTGGCTGCCATCCACAGACTGCGCTGGAAGCCGCTGAGCCCCGAGATGGCCGTGTGCAAGCTCATGGTGTCCAGGAAGCGTAGCCGGGAGCCCTGGGGGGGGGGGGGGGGAGGGCAGCGCTGAGGACAGGTCCCAGCCAGTCAGCCCCGCCCAGAGCCGCCATCCAGAAAGCTGAGGTCCAGGCTTCTGGGCTGCGGGGATCCGTCCCATGACCCCCCGCCCCAGCCCCAACTGCCCCCAAAGCTGCACTGGGGGAGTGGGGAATGCCTGGCTTCCAGCTACAACTTGCGGGAACTCTGGGTACTAAGTGGCCAGAATGAACTTCAGAGCTCTGGGTCTGGCCCCCAAGTGGACAAGGCCTCCAGGGGCTCGCCCCCCCCTCCCGCCCGCAGCAGGGCACGGCCCGCCCAGGCCCCTCCGCCCTGCACAAGTCCCGCAGCTGGGCAGACCCAGGGGTGGGTGCGGTGGGCAGGGGCGGCAGTTGGCTTACCTGGATCAGGTACTGCTCCCTGATGTGGGCTCGGTCAAAGCAAACGTTGTGCCCCACCACTAACTGCCCCTGCCCATCCGTGTGGGCGGAGCCGCCCTCGCCCGGGGCCTCCAGCGGGATGAGGTCAGCCGGCGACAGCCGGCTGGTCCAGGAGTAGCGCTCTTCCACCAGCCGCCGGCTGCACCAGGAATACCTGCGCGGTGGGGAGGCAGGCGGGTTGTGGAGGGCGGGGCTTGCGCCCTCACCGCAGCCCACCTGCCCCGGCCTACACTGGCATTGCGGCGCCCCTCACCCTCCGGAGGCCGGGGCGGGCAGGGGAACGGGGGTCTCAGGCTTGGCTTCTAACTCCCGGGATACGGTGGGGCTGAGCGCCGTGGCAGTGCTAGCACGGGCAGGCGGGTGTGTAGGTCCGCATCATTGGGGTGCTTGGGGGGCCTGGGGCTCCCCAAGCCTGCACCTGGCTGACAGGTTTGGGACCGTGAGCAGACACGAGCTGCCTGGGTCTGAGCAGACAGCCAGTGTGCAGCTGGACACTGAGGAGCTGGAGGAGGGCAGAGAGCCCCAGCAGAGGCTGGCACGGCAGGGCAGGGCCAATCACCTGGCACTGCCAAGCCTCTACTGGACATAACTGACCGTGCACCTGCCAGGAGCCCCGGAGACTGCAGGAGGGGCCGGGTGACAGAATGGATACACAGGGACCGGTGGCAGATGAGTGCAGCCCACCACCGCCCGGCAGCGACACCCAGATGCGACACCCACACGCTGTCCCGAAGGTAGGGGCTCACCCCACCTCGGCAGTCAGTAGCCAGGCCACGTGTGCCCGGCACAGCTGTTTATAGCTTCTGCATCCTCTAGGGGTGGCCACAAAGCTGGAATGTTCTAGCTTCAAACCTGGTAACCTCTAACTCACACTCCACATGGTGGGAATACCCCAGGGGCTCAAGCTGCAAAGTCCTTAAACCCAGCCCAGGAGGAGAGGCTCAGCAAGGCCTCCATAAGCAGCTCGCTCACTCCAGGGTCAAGACCCAACCACCCACCTGTCCAACAGCCCTGGCAGGCCGCCCTGAGGGAGGCGGCCACGGGGGCTGCCCTCTGCCCAGTGCGTCGGTAAGATGCCCGGTGGCAGGGCGTGGAGGTTAAACACAGACCCGCATCAGCCACACACACACCACAGCCTCAGCCATGGCTTCTGCCATCCGCCAGCTCGTACCCCAGGACCGTGGACAAGAATGGAGAGAGGGTGAGGGCAAAGTGGGAAAGACATGTGGAGAAAGGAGGAGGAAGAGAAAGACAAGGGGGCTGTAGCCAAACACAAGCAGCAGATGAAATTATCTTTCTTGTCACGAATGACTCCATCATTGCAATGCTGGCTGTCCTCCCCCTCTGGGTGACCAAGCAAGGCGGCTCTTGCTGAACCAGGACGTGGCCCAGCTGGCTCTTCTCAGCCTCATGCCCCGCTGGGCCACCCCTCCCCCCTTCCCCACCTCCCCCTCGGTGTCAGGGCCACTCCTGCATTTCACAGCTTCCAGTAGGAATAAAGAAAGTGCCAAATGGGCACCAGTGGCTCACGCCTGTCATCCTAGCTATTCAGGAGGCTGAGATTTGAGGTTCAAAGCCAGCCTGGGTAAGAAATCTCCAATTAACCACCAGAAAACCGGAAGCGGAGCTGTGGCTCAAGCAGTAGAGCTTTGACCAAATAGAAGCTTAGGGAGAGCACCCAGGCCCTGAGTTCAAGATTCATGACTAGAAAGGGAACTGCCAACATCTGGGCTGGCCCTGCCGGAAAGCATGAGGCTTGTAAATCGTGTTTTAATCCAGGAGTGAAGGGAAAGGAAGGGCAGAAGCTGTGGCCATCTGTCTGGAAAGGATGCTCAGGGGAAAGAGAAGACAGTGACAGCCGCTTGGGGCAGCCAGGGGAGCACGGCCACCCAGCAGCGAACCTGGGGACACTGAATGCGAACAGGGCCTAAGACCACCCCACAGCAGGGGAAACTTCTCTGCCTAAAAGGACGGAGGGAGACGCCCATCGGGGGCCTTTCCACACTCACTTCCCACCAAGCTCCCGGGGGAAGGGGATGAGGCAGGCGTCCAAGGCCGGCTTGGGGTCCACGGCTCCAGCCCGGCCCACCGTGATCCTCCGCCATCGCCAGGCCCTCGGCCGTGTCCCCACCACCCAGTGAGCCCCAAACAGAGGGAGGGGGGGATCCAGCCCGCTCAGCTCCCCAACCCCAGCCCCCCCCCCCCATGGGCACAGGGTAGGAGCTCGGACCCAGACCTCCGCCCCGGGGCGCCGACTCACCAGGCCGAGGGGGATATGGCCACCGCCAGCGTGGGGCAAGTTCCCTCGGCCAAGCAGACCTCCACGTCGAACACCAGGGCCCGCTCCTCGGGGATGGCCACGGGTTCGGCCTCCCCCCCGGGGCCGTACCGGGTCCAGCCCGGCGCCCAGGCCCAGCTCCGGGGCCGGGGCGGCGGCGGGGCCCGCAGGAGGGAGCTGGCCGCCTCCAGGTAGGGCAGGCTCTGCTTCTGGGCCAGGAGGCGGAAGTGCCGGTCCAGGTCGCCCCCGTAGAGCGGCGGCAGGCGCAGCTCCACGTCGGGCAGGGTCGGGCCGGGCCGGCCCCAGAGCCCGTGCCGCCGCAGGTGCTCCACGCCGCGGCGCAGCGCCGCGGGGTCGGCCGGCTCCTCGCCGGGCCCGAAGATCTGCTCGCGCAGCCCCCGCGACAGCATCTGGATGCGCAGCGGGCTGCGCCGCGCCTGCCCGGGGCCCGGGGCCGGCGCCCGCCGCGCCGCGCCGGGGCCCGAGGCCCAGCGTCCGGCGGCGCCGGCGCCCGCCGCGCCCGTCCGGAGCAGGCGGCGCATGGGGCGTGCAGGGGGCCGCGCGCGGGGCGCCGGGACCCCGGGCCGCCGCCTCCAGCTTGGCTGCTTCCTCGGCCTCAGGGGCGCGCGGGGAGCCGGGTCCGGCCGCGGGGCTCGCCGGGTCCGCCCATGCCGGGCTCGCGCGCCGCCCCCCTGCGGGGTGGGGGGGACCGGTCGCTCGCGGGCCGCGGGGCGCCTCCCCCTCCCGCCCCGGGCGCTCCCCACGCCCCCCGCCGAGCCCGCCGCCAACCTCGGTCCGCCCGGTGCCGCCGGCTCCCGACGCGCCGTTCCGCCCCGAGCGGCCTGCGCAGCCTCGGGGTGGCGTGGGGCCTCCCGCCGGCCCGGGCGCCTCGCTGGCAGCCGCAACTTCCCGGCCGCGGCCCGCTGGGTCCCGCGGCTTCCCTGGGGGCGGGCGGGAGACGCCCGGCGCGACCAATAGGAGGGCGGCTCCTGGAGCGGTCCGCCCGCGGGTGGGGAACGCGGACTTCCGGGTGGGTTCTCCCCGCGGAACGCCGGGAGCCAAGGGCCAACTCCCCCCCCCCTCCGCCGGAAGCCGGCGCGGTCCCATGCGCGCCTGTTGACGTAAGCACACTTTAAGGTGCTCGAATCCTCCCAGCCGCCGGGAGGCCGCGTGGCCTAATGGATAAGGCGTCTGACTTCGGATCAGAAGATTGCAGGTTCGAGTCCTGCCGCGGTCGTACAAGCAAGGATGGGGCTTGGTTAGCTTTTAGCCGATGGTCATCGGGATATTAAATGTCATATCTTTCTGGGAACTTCCGGACCTTCTGAAGAGTCTATCTTATGTAGTCTTTCTGCATACCACCACTGCAGGCCTCTCCCTGTGTCTCTGCGTGACTGCCCGGTGACTGCCCGGCACTGATCTTACCTTCCCTGGTCCTAGGCCAGGCCCTCAGCCCCCATCCCTTTGGCCCCTGCAGGCTGGGCCAGTCCAGGGGACCCTGTGGCTTGAGTCTTGGTACCCCCTTTTTGTAAGTCCTGGGACCTGGACTCAAGGCCCGCTCACTGGGCCTGAGGGGGTTGTGTAGTGTTTTTGTTTATTTGCTCCAGGCTAGTGCTCCACCACTTCTAACTTTTTGGTGGTTCATTAGACAGAAGAGTCTCATGGACTTTCCTGCCAGGGCTGGCTTTGAACCGCGATCCTCAGATCTCAGCCTCCTGAGTAGCTAGGATGACAGGCGTCTGACTACTTTTTGGTTCATGGTGTGTGTGTGTGTGTGTGTGTGTGTGTGTGTGTGTGTGTGTGTGTGTGTGTGTGTGTGTGTGTGTGTCACACAAATTCCATGCTGGTTCTTGGCTCGGGCCCTGTTTAGCTAGGATTTGTGGCAAGTTACTAAGCTCCTCTGTGCCTGGTTTTCTTCTACCTGCCGGGTGTGTGGCTGGCTATGAGAATTAGTCATAACGTGCTCACGGCCACTCGGCCATCACTGAGTGTTAGCGGAATCTCACCCTTGAACACATCCCCGCAGCGTGAATCCTAACCCAGTCACAGATTTATCAGTGAACCGGTTCTGCGAGGTCACCTCGGTGGGGTGTGAGCTGCGTTCCTCACCGCTGCCACACGGTGGTGCAGCTGCCATTGTCTGGATGGGAAGGCGGGTGTGGGGGCCTCCGGGAGAGAGGGCTGGGCTGCACCGGCAGCCGGTGGGACCCCGACCAGGGTGGCCGGCGCTGCCTGGGGGGGGGGACATCTTTGGGTCAGAAATCTGGCAGCAATGGAGAACAGTCCTATTCAAAACAGGTCAAAGGAAAGGGGCACACCTATCTTGCTCAGAGAAGCAGGGGCCATCTGAGAAAGTCTCTGGCTGGCTCTCTTGCTCTCTTTATCTCTGTCTCTGTCTCTGCCTTCCTCCTCTTCTCCCTCCCTCCACCCAGCTGCTTATTTCCCGCTGGGTTCTCCCCTCCCCTCCACACCCCCTGGTTTCACTTGCGTGTTCAGGAGAGGTCAGGGCAGCTGGGGCTGGGCTGGCCATTCAGCCCCCTGGGCCAGGGACCAACCTGGTTCAATTCCTCGATTGTGCAGGAGATACAGGTGTGGCTGCCCAGGCCCATGAGGCCTAGCAGAACTAGGGGGAGGGTGTGGATTTGTGTGGGTAAGAAGGTATCCTGGAGGGGTGCTTTTCTTCCAGACACCACACAGAGGGGTGTCCTGGGTGTCCGAATGTAGGTTACACACAAGGCGGCAGAGATGAGAGTCAGGGAGGGAGGGAGGGAGGGAGGGAGGGAGGGGAGGGAGGCAGGCAGGCCAGGTGAGATAGCCCCCACACAAAAATCCCAGGCTTTGCCTGTGCGGCAGCCGCTCTTGCTTTTCCCCATGCACTTTGCAGCAAAGGTCCCCAGACTTGACGAAAAGGGCGGACCTCATGCGTTAACTTCCTGAGAGCCTGTAGGTTGGAGAGGGTCCTGGGTGAACGGAGAAGCCACCGAGATGGAGAGGCTGAGGCAGGGAAGGGCGGGTTTTGGGTTCCGGTTTCGGGGGTTTGGGGACCACCTGAAGCGGTGTCCCTCCTACCAGTGAGGGCCGGCGCAGCCTGAGAAACAGAGAAAAGCCCAGAAGGGAAAGACACGCGGGCTCTCAGGCTGCAGCCTCGGGTGCGCCCGCGGGGCCCCGCTGGGCCTTCAGGAGGCGCTGGTGGGCAGCGTGCAGAGGCCGCTCAGGACGGAGCAGGGGTCCGCTGGGGAGATCTGGAAGGAGGAGGGTGTGGGGTGCGGGGTGGGAGACTCCCCAGAGCCTGGGTGGAGTCTGGGCTTCTTCAGCTCTGTGTGTGGAACCCAGGGGAGTGGGGTGGTGCCTCCCCAACCGCCCCAACCTGAGCCTGAGCCCAGGCCTTGGTCCTGGGGTCCAGGGGGAGGTCGGGGCCCTCAGTCCAGCCTGGAGGAGGTGGGGCCCTCAGTCAGGCCTGGGGGAGGTCGGGCCTGGGGGAGGTCGGGGCCCTCAGTCAGGCCTGGGGGAGGTCGGGGCCCTCGGTCCGGCCTGGGGCAGGGGGGCGGCCCGTGGCCTCCCTCTCGCCCACCCCCTTCCCCAGCTTCGGCAGAGCTGCAGTCTCCACACCCAGTGCTCACCCGGCGTCCTGTGCCCACTGCCACCCGGGCCCAGGGCAGCGCCCGCTGGAGAAGAACGGGGCTAACCCTGGCCCGACCAGACAGGCCGATCCCAGGCCCAGCCACCTCCAGAAGCCCCAGGGGCTTGCACAAATGTTTGCTTTCGACTCAGTGACCTGACAATCCTGGAGCCGGAGGGGGGGGGAAGGGAGGGTAAAGGGGAGGGAAGGAGGGGAGGGGGGAGGGAGCCTCCACACTCCAGGGAAAGGTACATTGGTCTGGACAGCTGATAGTCCTTCCCTGTCCCCCCTTCTCTCTCTCTCTCCTCCCCCCCTTCAGCCTAGCACCCCGTCTCGTGGGTCTTCCTCATTCGTCTCCTGGCCTGGTCAGCACCCACTGAGTCCCCCGGTGGCTTCTCTGCTTCCCCACCCAGGCCAAGGCCCTGCGGCCTTTCTGGACCCCCCCCCAACACACACACACACACACACACACACACACACACACACACACACACACACACACACACACACACACACACACACACACACACACACACTGGGCATCCGCTGTTCATTCCCTCAGTCAGGAGAGGCTGCACCCTGCTGGAGGCCGGGGAGCGGCAGGGGGGGCACTGGAGATGCAGGGTCTCCCCCACCCCTCTTCCAAGCCCCCCCCCAGGCCCCTCCAAAGCCACCCAGCAGGACCCAGCACCTGGGTTGGGGCTGGACTCCAGAGGTCAGGTATGCGGCCTAGAACCAAGTGGATGAGCTTAGGACAGGTACAGCCTGGGGCCTCCCGATCAGACCCAGCTAGTCCTGGTCTGACTGCAGTGACCCCGACCACCGCATCCGAAGAAGGCAGACAAGCTCGGGCCAGGGGGCCGCGGGGCGAATTCAGCCCAGCACCGGCCGGCCAGAGCACCCGCCAGCCGCTGGCTCTCAGTAGCATCAGTAGTGGACAGTGGAGTCCCAGGGTGACCTGAACAAAGAGTTTGGAAGTGGATAAACTGCAGAACACGTCCCAAGGCTGGGTGCCTGCTTTCAAAAGAAGCGCCTGGAACAGAAAAGCGAGCGCTGGGGTGAGAAAATGCGGGGGGGGGCGCGTCTCACCAGGAGGGGGAGCAGCCAGGCGGCCAGCCCCAGGGACAGGCCCGGAAAGTTTTTCCTGACGGTGGCTGAGGTTCAGAGCCTGGAGGAGCCTTTCCCAGGGCCAAGGCTTCCCAGCGCCAAGCCAGCAGCACAGGTGGAGGCCCGGACAGGCCTCTGAGCGGCCACATCTGGGCCAGGCCCTGGCCCTGGTTCCCAGCCAGAGGTTCCACGTCCACTCCACCTCCTGGTCCCTTTCTCAAAGCTTGATTGGGAAAATGACGGTGATGATGATAATGGTGATTATTATTATTATTTCCCTAACCAGTTGAAAAAAGCCTGATCATTGGTCTTCAGTCTCCCACCACCATCACCACCATCACCACCACCACCATCATCACCACCACCACCACCATCACCACCACCATCTCCATCATCACCACCACCACCACCACCACTACCATCACCACCACCATCACCACCATCACCACCTCCACCATCACCACCATCATCTCTTCCCCTGCCCTGGCTTTCCGCACACCCAGCCTTCTGACTTCCTGAGCTCACAGATGTGTATATATACTAGTTTTGGGGTTTTGCATTTTAAGCTCAGGCTTCTGGGTGTAGAAATTAAACGCACTTTAAATGTTTTTCTGGACGTTTCCCCACAGCGAGCACCACGCAGAATGGGACCAGCAGCGTAAGGCAGGCTGGGCTCTGCCCAGCCGGGCAGAGTGAAATGACCAAGGGTCAGGTGGCCAAGGGTCAAGGGAGGGCTGGAGGGCGGGGCGGGGCGGGGCGGGGGAGGGGGAGGGGGAGGAGAGGGGAGGAGGAGGGGAGGGAGAGGGGAGGAGGAGGGGGAGGGCAGAGGCGGGGAGGGGAGGGGACGGCCGGGTTCACGGCGGCGGCCTTGCTCGTGAACTTGGCCGTCTGTCCGGCCGTGATGGATGGGAGGCCCTCGGACCAGTTCAGCCCTGACGTCCCCGCGGTGGCCCTCGGCCGCGCTCCACCCCCCCCTCGGCCCCGGCCCCGGCCCCGTTGCCCCGGGCTGGGCCGCGCGCCCCGGGACGCCGGGTTCAGCATTTGGACAGCGGCGCCGCGCGGTGCGCGCTGGGCTCCGGCCGGGCGGCTCCGGGCGGCTCGGTCCCGGGCGGCGCCGGCACTGAGCCCCGGCCGGGCGCCCCCTCCGCCCCGGCCCCCGCGGATCCACGTGCGCGCGGGCAGCCACGGAACGCCCCCCGGCCCGGGGCTCCCCCCCCGGCCCGGTGCTCCCCCCCCGGCCCGGGGCTCCCCCCCCCGGCCCGGTGCTCCCCCCCGGCCCGGTGCTCCCCCCCGGCCCGGGACTCCCCCACTCCCCCCGGCCCGGTGTTCCCCCCCCGGCCCGGGACTCCCCCACTCCCCGCCCCCCGGCTGGGTAGGGACCCCCGGGCCGGACGCCGCCGCCCCCTCTGCCCCGCCCGGGCCGGGGGGCGGGAGCCGCGCTGACGTCACCGCGGACCGTGCCTGCCGAGGAGGCGGCGCCGGGAGCGAGCGGAGCCCGGGGGAGCGAGCGGAGCCCCGCCGCCAAGCCGGCCGGGCCGGGCCCTGGGGAAGCCGCGTGGCCAGGGTGCGGATGAGCGCGCCCCGCCCCGCGCCCCCCGTCCCGCCCCGCGCGCCCCGCCCTCCTCAGGCGCCCCGCCCTCCCCGCTCGCCCCGCCCTCCTCAGGCGCCCCGCCCCGCGCCCCCCGTCCCGCCCCGCGCGCCCCGCCCTCCTCAGGCGCCCCGCCCTCCTCAGGCGCCCCGCCCTCCTCAGGCGCCCCGCCCTCCTCAGGCGCCCCGCCCTCCCCGCTCGCCCCGCCCTCCTCAGGCGCCCCGCCCTCCTCAGGCGCCCCGCCCTCCTCAGGCGCCCCGCCCTCCTCAGGCGCCCCGCCCTCCCCGCTCGCCCCGCCCTCCTCAGGCGCCCCGCCCTCCTCAGGCCCCCCGTCCCGCCCCGCCCTCCTCAGGCGCCCCGCCCTCCCCACTCGCCCCGCCCTCCTCAGGCGCCCCGCCCTCCTCAGGCCCCCCGTCCCGCCCCGCCCTCCCCGCGCGCCCCGCCCTCCTCAGGCGCCCCTCCCTCCCCTCGAGCCCCGCCCTCCTCAGGCGCCCCGCCCTCCCCTCGAGCCCCGCCCTCCCCGCGCGCCCCGCCCTCCCCGCGCGCCCCGCCCTCCTCAGGCGCCCCGCCCTCCTCAGGCGCCCCGCCCTCCCCGCGCGCCCCGCCCTCCTCAGGCCCCCGTCCCGCCCCGCCCTCCCCGCGCGCCCCGCCCTCCTCAGGCGCCCCGCCCTCCCCTCGAGCCCCGCCCTCCTCAGGCGCCCCGCCCTCCCCTCGAGCCCCGCCCTCCCGGCGCGCCCCGCCCTCCCCGCCCTCCTCAGGCGCCCCGCCCTCCTCAGGCGCCCCGCCCTCCCCGCGCGCCCCGCCCTCCTCAGGCGCCCCGCCCTCCTCAGGCGCCCCGCCCTCCCCGCGCGCCCCGCCCTCCCCGCGCGCCCCGCCCTCCCCGCACGCCGTCCCACGCGCCCCGCTCTGTAAGTGCCGCGCCCGCGCCGTCCTGGCTGGGGCAGGGGCGTCGGGGCGGCGTCGGGGGCCGGGCGCCCGAGGCCCCACACTGCCGGGCGGCCGGGGTCGGACCATGCCCCCAGCGGGGTCACCCGGGGCGGACCCCGAAGTCGAGGTAGCGGCCGGCGGGGGGGGGGGCGCGTGAGGGCCGGGTGGGGAAGTTTGGAGACCCGGACGGGTTCGGGGGCTGAGGGGCGCCGGCCCCCTCCCTCCCGCCGCCGACTCTCCCCATCGCCCCCCAGTCCCCCCAATGTTAATAACCCGGAAAGTGCCTGGCTGGGGGGGAAATGGAGAGAAAATGCAACACGCAGCAGGCGGGGAGCAAGATGTAGGCGCTGGACAGGCCCGGAGCGCGGGTGTGGGGGTCCCGGCCGTCCCAGGGCTCCCGGGGCTGGGGCCACCCAGCCAGAGCAGGGGGCAGCGGAAGAACGGGAGAGGTTTGGGGGGGTGGCTGGGGACCCAATCTTGAACCACAGCCAAAGGCCAAGGCCAAGTCTGGGTCTCTGTGGCGGGGGAGAACTTGGGGTGCCAGCAGAAACTCTTAAGGGCGCCCTCTGCCTGAGCCCCGGTATCCCGGGGAAGCACCCCGTTCAGCGGTGGGAAGGGGAGGGGTGCGGCCTTCCATGCCCGGGGCAGAGGTGGGCTGGCAGTGTGGGTGCTGAGTGGGGTACCCCTGGGGGCCTCCGTTATCGGGACTAGAGACCCCAGCCTAGGGCTGTTGGTTTGCCTGTGCTGATTTTATTAACTTATTTATTTTTGGGGGGGGTGCTTTCCAGACTCTGCTCCATCTCGGCCTCCCTAGAGCCCACACCCTGCCTTCCCTGCCTTCCCGTCCCTCAGCTGCTGAGGAGAGAGGCAGGCAGGCTGCGAATGCCAGAGAAAGCACCCGGGACCCATAGGCCACATGTCCCCAAGGCGGGCAGGCGGGGAGGCCCCCCGGGCCCTCTGGGCTGGGGGAGCTGGCCCCACCGGAGCGGGTTCCTCGCTGAGCCCGTCAGCTGGCAGCCTCTCCAGCCTCCAGACAATAGGCAGATCCTCTGAACGCCTGCCTCGGCCTGGAGAAGCCTCAGGGAGGGATGGAAAGAGGGAGCTGTGGGGGACAGTACCTGGACTCCTCCCTCCCGTTCCTATGTAACATCCCGAGTGGCTCGAGGGGGGAAAGATCTCCAGCCACCAGTGGAATGGCTGGCCGGGTGACTCATTCAACTCTATCAGCCTGGCCTTGCAGCTCCTAGATCTGGGCTAGACTTGTCACAGGACAGGGGTGAATGTACAGGAATGACTGTTGACTGGGGGCTGAACGGCCCCCTCATCCTTCCAGATAACTCCTTCATTGGAAGTGTAAGACAACTCCTGAGGCTTAGAGGACCCCTGCACTGAGCCAGATAGGGACTTGACCCTGTCTGGGGACGTGGTGCCCCCTACCATGTGCCTGTACAAGCGCAGGCCAGCCTGCTCACCTGCCCTAGCCCAGCGTACGGTCCAGGGGTGAGAGGGACTGGCGTGTGGGTTTCCTTGGGCCAGTGGAAGCTGGAATAGGAAGGCGTCTCTGGCCTCTGCTGCAGGTGGCTGGTTCCCAGACTCTCTGTCTGGCTATTTTCTCCTCCCCAGAGCTACAAGCACCCCTAGAGCTCAGGTTGAAGACCACACCGCAAGGAGGCAGGGAAAGTTGGTACAATTGGAACTGCAGAGAAAGGCCTGGTGGGTAGACGGCTCCAGCACCATGGTCAGGGTCCAGTGACAGGCGTTCAGGCTCCAGCCTGGGGAGCCCACGGCCTGCACCATCGCGGGCCTGTTCTCAGGGACTGGGTGCCTAGCACAGTGGTATGCCCAGGCAAAGGCCAAAAGCACGAAGACAAGTGGGTGGAGCCCACACCGGGCTGAGGCGTGGAGGACAGGGGAGGCAGGCTTGTTTTGTATTGGTCTGACTGGCAGCCTGCAGCCCTGGAGGACAGAGCCGGCCCCGTACAGAAAACCTGAGCTTCCTGCGTCTCCTGGAGCTTGTGCAGACGCTGGCTAGGTGCTGCCAGCCCACGGTGATTCTACAGCTGTCCCGTGCTGCCTCCCAGCACAGTGGAGGCCTGATCTCACACTGACCTCCTTTTAGGGCAGCTGGAAGATGGACATGGAGAGGTCACCAAGTCCATCGCCGGTTCTAGAACCGGTGCCACTCCAGCAGGGTGCCGGAGCTGCTCCCTGGCTGGCTGTGCCTGCTGCCCAGGAAGGGACTTGGTACCCCAAAGAGGCAGCAGAGGGGTCAGTCTGGGGGTAGTGGCTGCCCACAGACACATCGAATCCAAATTGAGCTTTTCATCTTTCTCCCAGAGCCCCCCCATGGAGCTCCCCGTTGGCAGGCTGGGCCTCCCCTGAGCAAGGGAGCCCTTACCGTGAGACTCACGGAGGAGCCATTTTGTGCCGCGTGCTGCTGAAATGACACTCCAAGGGGCTCATTCCTCTTCCTCGCAGACCCCTCGCTCTCCCCCTGGAGTCTCCCTCTTCCTGCCCACCCTCAGGTGAAGCAGGCTCCACACCTCTCCCACCTCCGCTGCCGCGCTCCCCACCCCAGGGCGGCGGCAGGGACTGGGGCTCCGGAGTCCGCCTCCGCATTCACACACTTGTCTAGAAGAGGAGAAGGTGTGGGTTCCTGGAGCTGTAGGAGGAGGGGGGTGAGGGGGAGCCTCCCAATTATAGAAATCCTTTTGGAATTAACTGTCTCAGGCCCAGATGCCAGAGGTTCCTTTCTGAGCTGGGTGGTGAGTGGGTCTCTCTGTTCCCCTAGGCCGGCTCAGTTCTCCGCCTGGGCCTTGTTGGTCCTGCAGAAGGTCTGTGTCCGGTGAAAACTGGAAGGTGGGGAGAGGGGATACCAGGCCAGGTTGGTCTCAAGCTGGCAGGGTGGAAGGTGTGATGCAGGGTTTAGGGTCAAACCAGAACAAACTGGGGCGGGTGGTAAGAGGGGATCTTGATAAACCTCCCAGACCCGTGTCGTTTTCAGGACGAGAAAGGTGGTTAGAAAAATCCCGGTGATCCTTCCCAAACCACGGCTGGGTTGAGTCGGCCGCTGCTGCTTTGCAGCTCGGCCCGGGAGGGGTTTGCTCGACCGAGAGTGGCCCAGTTGCCCGCGCACCCCGCCCCAGGCCCTGCTAAGACAGACTGGAAGGCAGCACAGATCCGAACGTGCACTCACCACCGCCCAGGGCGGGGCCGTGGCTGGGCCCGGGGAACCGTGGAGCCTCAGAGTGTCCCCGTGTGGAGTGTCAGGCTGAGCGATCTTCCTGGCTCTGGGGCTTGATACCCCCCATCCCTTCGCCCAGGAGCAGATGTACTGCGCTTTTCGTCTTTGATCGTTGCCTGGCAAGTGGAAGGGAACCTGGGGGTGGGGGAGAGGGGGGCAGCAGCGCCCGTCCGGGCTGGCCCGGTGACCGCCGCTGGGACCCGCGGCTCCGGCGGGTGCTCCGAGGCCCAGACCGCGGGGTCAAGCTTTGTGTTCCCCTTTTCTTCCGCCCCCCCCACTTCCCCGTGGAGCAGGGGCCGGGCTGGCGTCGGGCTCCGGCCTCGGACATCACGGAGGCGCGGGGCACATCCGGCCGACCGTACTCCCCGAAGTCGTGCAAGGGGGCACCCCGAGAGGAGGCACCGAGCGGCCTCGGTCCCCACTGCCAGGGCTGGTCCGGGGCGTAGCCTGGCCGGGAGGCCGCGGCGGGCCAGGTGCCCCCGCACACCTCCGCCCACCGCCCCGGTCCCGCTCGCCCCGGCTGCGCCCTGCGGGGCCGGGGAAGGCCGGAGAGGAGTTAAAAGACGGAGCGGCTCGGGGTCGGCGGGTCCCCGGCCGCCCGGCGGGGGCTTTCCTCCCCCCGGAGCCTCGCGTGGCTCCCCGGACCCCGGCGCCCGCCCGTGCGCCCGCGGCTCCCCAACTCTCGGGGGTCCGCCCCGGCCGCGGGGTTTGCTCGGGCCCGGGGAGGGGGTCGGAGGCGTCCGGGGTATGGTGGGGGAGCGGCCGGCCCGAAAGGCGATCGGGGTGCGCCCGGCCCGGGTTGCCGAGCTCGGAAGGGGCGCGGGGCGGCCGCGGGGCGGCGCGGGGCGGGGGGAGCCGCGCTCGCCGAGGCCATTGTAAGGCTGGGCGGTGCCGAGCGCGGGAAGGGGGCTGGGATTTGAATGGGCGCCGGCGATTGGCCGGGCGCGGGCTGACGTCACTTCCCCGCGGGGCGATTAGCCTGCGAGAGCGGGGCCGGCGGTCCAGAGCGCCGAGGGGCGGCCCGGGCGCGCGGGGCGGCGCGGGGCCCGGGCCGGGCGCCCCGGGACGCCGTCGGGGGAAGGAGACGGCGTCCAGGACGAAGGGCAGTGCGGGAGCCGGGCGGGCGGGCGCGGTGTGTGTGCGGGTGTGGTGGGGAGGGGCGGGGGGGGGGTGGCCGGCCTCGGCCGTGCGGGTCCGCGCGCGTCGGTCCGTCCGCCCCGGCTCTCCGCGCGCACGCGCGCGCGCGCGCCCCGAGCCGGCCGCGGCTCGTGGGGCCCCGCGGCGCGCGGCGGCGGCGGCGGCGGCGAAGGGAGGCCCGTTTCTCTCTTTGGTTATCTAGCTGTATGAGTGCCACCGAGCCGTCATAAAGCTAGATAACCGAAAGTAGAAATGACTCCCACAACTTCTGGGGGCGCCCCGCCCGGGCCGCCCCGCGCCCGCCCGGAGGAGCCCGGCGCCCCGCCCAGCGGACTCCAGCCAGCCCGACGGCGCGCCCGCGCCCGCACCAGGTACCCGACCTCCGCACTCGGGGCGCGCGCGGGGGGGGGGGGACCCGCCGGCTCGCCCCTCCTCCCCCAGCGGCGCGGCTGGCACCCCCGAAGCGGGGCGGGGGGGGGGACGGGACCGGGGTTGCCGAGGGGTCGCCGGCGGGGAAGGCGCCGGCCTCCGACTTCAGCCCATAAATCACACCGGACAATCCGGGCGGCGCACGCGGGGATTTGGGGATGCAAATGGGATGGGAGGGCGACGGAGGGGGGACCGCGGCGGGGGGGTGCTGCCCGCCGCCAACAATGCGGCCTTTATCGAATTATTCGAGGAGTCGGCCCCCAGCGCCATTAGCATACGGCTGGGGGGCCGGGGGGCCGCGCCCCTCGGTGAGGTCAAGTTCTTGATAATTTGATCACTTTTCACTGGCCTGGCAGCTGCCTTTGTGTGCAGTTGCGGGGGGGGGGGGGTGTCTG
Organism: Dipodomys merriami; assembly: GCF_024711535.1. Classification (NCBI taxonomy): domain Eukaryota; kingdom Metazoa; phylum Chordata; class Mammalia; order Rodentia; family Heteromyidae; genus Dipodomys; species Dipodomys merriami. The sequence goes on from NW_027204826.1 coordinate 16,860,961, forward strand.
TGTGCTGCGTGAAGCCGAGCAGAACTGGCTCAATGGCCGGGCCGAGGCGGGGGGCCTCCCTCTCCTCCTCCTCCTCCTCCTCCTCCTCCTCCTCCTCCTCCTCCTCCTCCTCCTCCTCCTCCTCCTCCTCCTCCTCCTCCTCCTCCTCCTCCTCCTCCTCCTCCTCCGACCCTGCCCGGAATACCAAACCGAGCCCCGGGCCGGTCCGCTGCCAGCCCCAGCCTCGCTGCCACTCCTCCCACGCCTCCTCCTCAACTTCCCGGAGTGGTTTTAGAGGTGGCAGCAGCCTCTCCCCAGCTCCCCTCCTCCCCGCCCCAAGAAGTGGCAACCTAAGATGTATTACAACGTCTCCCAAATGAAAAGGGAAGGGGGGGGGAGAAGCAATTGGAGAAATCTGAATTCCGTTCCCATGGCAACCGATGCTGCACACACACACACACACACTCACACACACTCTCACACACACACACACCGGACACTCAGGACCCTGGTCCCTCTCTTGGGCACAGGCAGTCCTGTTCCCCTCCCCTCCCCACACTGTGCTAGCATCTCCATCTCCTTTGAGGTTTTATCTGCCCTTGAGTCACTCTTAGATCTGCCAGTGGCCTTGCTTGGCCTGTCCTGAAGTTTGAGGGTGTTGGACCCCCAAGCTAAGCCGCCAGGCCACGGGGAGAACGCGGATTCCAAATAAGAGGCTCCCCGGGCACTTCCAGAATACATTCGTGTGAGTGCGATTGCCTGGGTGGCAGAAAGCAATGTGGGTCGTCAGCGAGACCCGACCCCTTCCACTCCCTTTGTACACGAGAGGAAACAGAGCTTCGGGTTAGAAGTGACTTTCCAGCAGGGTGGAACAGCTCAGAAGTGCAGAGCTGGGCTCTGGGTCACCTCGTTTCTATCTTGGTCCACTTCATTTCCCTGGAGCCTGGGTCTCCATTATTCATGAGCCTGGTCTTGTCCCCTGGTTCTGTCTCCTACCCTGAGCCCGCCCAAACCCATGCTAGTCATAGAAGTCTTTTTACTATGTTTGCTCCTTCAAGCGGTCTTTTGGTGTCTGCTAAACAGAATCGTGTTTGGGGAGGGGAGGAATGCTAGTTGTGTTAAAGGCAAATGAGTGGCTCAGAAGGGAAACTCCACTTGGCATTGTGGACGAGGTCGATGGTGGAAAGAGACTTTTCATGATGTCGCCTTTCAAACTTCAAACTTCGTGTTAGTGAGGATGGGTCAGATTTTAAAGTCTGGGCGGGGAGAGTCAATTGCTTTTAACCTCAGTGGCTACCTCTCCTCTCGGGTCACTGGATGGAAGGGTTTTCTGAACTGTCACCAACTCCTCCTATTCTGAATGACCAGGCTGTCTCTCCAGGCCATGTTGGCCAGGGGTGCCTAGCAGACTGATGCCCAGGAATGCCCAAGCAGTGGGCCCTGGCCCTGCCTTCCCTTCTCCCTCCCGGCGAACCTGGGGCCTGTGTGCTGAGGGTGACCTCATTTCGGAGGAAAGCAGAGCTGTGCTTCTCTCACCTGCTGGTCCGGCTCAGCCCCTCCACCTCTGCTCGAAGCAGGGACTTGGGCACACTCGGGAGCTTCTCTGGGCTCAGATCCCTCCCTTCCTCCCTTCCTCCCTCCCCCACTCCTCTGCTGTTTTGCAAAATCCAGGCTGGCTTGAAAGGCCTTACTACGAGGTTCAAAGGAGCAGTCCTTTAAAATAAGGAAGAAGAGCAGGTTCTCTTCCACAGGGGCAGGCCTGGACCCCGGTTGGGGCGTTCAGTGGAGGAATGGTCTGAGGTTTGGGAGTGCCCCCCCTCCCCTCCCTACTTTCTACAAAGACCCGCTGCTGCGTCTCTGTGCATCTCTTGGGAGCTTTAGGAGAAGGGTGGTGGGGTGGCAGCGGTTAGGATGCGTTTGCGCACCCCAGAGCCCAGAATAGGCTCGCCTCGGGTGCGCACGTCCACCTGTGAGGGCGAGGGGCCAGTCGGCCCCCCACGGCTGGAAGCCCAGGGCCCGGGTCACCGCGGGCCACCTGCTCAAGCGCCGGTGGGCCTGGGGCGCCTGAGGACCCCCGCCCTCCCGCTCCTTCCGCGGCCGCCGGCTCGCGGGTGCTGCTCGCTCGGTCCACTCCCCGCACGCGCTCAGAGCTGGGACGGTGCCCGTCCCCACGCCCTTCTCGCGTTCGACCTAGAAAAGCAGAGTCCCACGGGGGTCGCGGGGCCTTGGGCAACGCCAGGGCCCTCGGAAGCGGCCGGGGTCCAGGGCGTCCCGCCGCCCGCGGTGGGCCTCGGCCGGGCCGGCCGGTGGCAGCCGGCGGCGGTGCGCACGGCGGAGGGCGGCGCTGCGGAGCCCCGAGCGGGGCAGACCCCGGGGACCTCCCGGAGGGGGACGGAGCGGGGCAGCGGGGCCGGGCCGGGCGGCGGCCCCGGGCCTCGGGCCCCGCGCGGGGCGGGAGGAGCCCGCGCTCGCTTGGCCAGCGTTACGAATCCGAAGTTACAGCGCTAATTCCCGGACCCCGCCGCTCCCACGCGCCGCGCGGGGATGACAGGCGGCCGCCGCCCCGCCGCGCGCGCTCACCCCGGGGCCCCCGCGCGCCCCCGCCGCGCGCGCTCACCCCGGGACCCCCGCACGCCCCCGCGGGACCCCCGGGCATGGCCGCGGCCCCGAGCTCTCCAGCCCGGGCGGGCGTGCGCACCCCGGGCCGCGGCGGCCCCTTTGGAGGCCGCGGCGCCATTTTTTTACAGCCTGCCTGAATCCCCTTCGGTGTGCGGGGGCCGCGCGCGCGTGTGTGCGTGGCGAGGTGCGGGGTGTCTCCGCCCCCCCCCGTCCCGCCCGGGCCCGGGCACCCCTGCACCCTCCTTCCCGCTCGCCTAGGTTGGAGTGACCAATCAGCTTCGGGCCTGGGTTGGGGGGGGTGCGCGCGTCACCATGGCGACGCCAGGGCGCCCCCCCTGTCTTATTCACCCCCACCCCCCGACATAGCTTCACTCCACCTGCCCGGGTGTGGAGAGAAGCTGGGGACGGGGCGGGGGGCGGGGGGCGGGGGAGGGTGGGGACCCTCCTCCGCACCCCATTTGTTTCCCTTGGCCGGGGATCGGTTGGTGCTCCGGAGTCCAGGGTGGCTGTGTGGTGTGGCTGGGCCTTGGCCGTGCTCCCCGCCGGTCCGGCTGCTTTGGGGGCGAGGATGTGTTCCCCTGAATCTTTCTCGCCTGGGTCCCCTCCCCCTCCCCCGAAAGAGTAGCCTTGCTTCCTGTGGAGTCCTCCGGTTTAGAGCGAGTGGTTTCCCCTTCTCCCCGCCCCGCGCGGCTGCGGGGGAAGGCGCGGAGCTCAGCGCCCCGCGGCTCTCTCCCTTCCGTGGAGAGGCTGCGACCTCGGGGCGTTAGGACTCACAACCTGGGGTGGCCTCTCTCTCTACCCAGGGCAGCCGAGTTTGGGGTGCTGTCCAGCTTCCCAGAGCCAGCCTTTCCTGTCTCCCACAGACAGCTGGAAACCAAGTGGAGAGCTGGGGAGCCGGGGAGGGTGGTTCAAAACAGAGCCAGGGCCAGGGGCCGGGGCTGGAACAAAGCCTGGGTCAGTGGTTCTGAGAATGGGCGGCCGCTGCCCCTTCCTCGCAGCCGGGCCGGGCTTAAGCACCGCTTTAAGTGCTCTCCTCATTCACGGCCAGCCCCTCACCGCAATTGAGCGGCAGGGGCTTAAAAAGGAGGGCCAGGCCCTCAATGACGGGGCTTGGGCTGGGCTAATTGGTTTTGGTTCAAGGGGATACTGGATTTGTGAAAAGCTCCAAACCGCCTTTCCCACGCCAGAGCCAGGCCATGGCTTGAAGGGGCAGGGTTGGAAGAGCTTGGGCAGGTGCCTGGGCTGCTACTGCCAGCCTACCTGCCAGCTCCTCTGTAACCCTTCTCCTAGAAGGCAGGGAGTGGGGGAGTGGGGGGGCACCAGCCGGGCTCTGCAGATTCACAGCCCCCCCCCCACTGGGCCTGAGGCCTGAGGCCCACCCAACCTCCTCCCCAGTTGGAATCAGAAGTTAATGGCTCAAGCCTGAGGAGCCACCTTCTCAGCCTAACCTAGGCCTTTAACCTCTGGGGGGAAAAAAAATCTCCCACAAATGCCCTGAGGTAGTTAGTGCAGTTGGCCTAAAACAAACAAATCAAAACCCCACCCACCTCTGTGTCTTGAAAGGCCTTGAAATCCCCTCCCCAGTACTTCAGACACTTCAGAGATAATCAGCAGAAAGTCCACAGTGTGTGCGCGCACTCTCTCCATCTCTGTTTCTCTTTTTCTTTCTCTCTCCCTCTCTCCCTCCTCTCCCTCCTCCTTTTTTGGTGCCAATACTAGGACTTACACTCAGGGCCTAGGTACCATCCCTTAGCTTTTTCACTCAGATGGTGCTCTACTACTTGAGCCACAACTCCATATCTAGCTTTTTGCTGGTTAATTGGAGGTAAGAGGCTCATGAACTTTCCCACCCAGGCTGAACCAAACCAAGATCCTCAGGTCTCAGCCTCTTGAGTATCTAGGATTACAGGTGTGAGCCATGGTGCCAGCCTCTGTCTGTGTCTGTCTGTCTGTCTGTCTGTCTCTCTCTCTCTCTCTCTCTCTCTCTCAAGAGTCAGATGCACTAGGATGTCTGCTCTTGCCACTTGTATTCAGTATGTCACTGGAAATTCTAGACAGGGCAAATAGATAAGAAAGAAAAAGGCCAAATGGTTCTTTACAGTCTCAAAAGTCACCCATGAATTGTGCTGTGATTTAAGTCTGTTCTGATTGTGGATCTTTTTACTATGAATGCTTCACCATTGGTATCTTGAGGTGTGCCCGGTGCTTACTGTTTGGACCAAGTGCTCGCGCAGCTCTCTGTGTGGTATAGCTGCTTGTGTGCGTGTACATGTGTGTGTGCATGCATGGTCCACATATAGCATGCTACATTTATGTGACCTGTCAGGGGACTTGAAAGTCAGTTCTACTATTTATTCTGGTGTGGTGTGGGCAATGGAACACGGGGCCTGCAAGACCAGAACCCCACCACGGACTACATCCCCAGCCCTGCTTAAAATGGCCCTGCACCATCCACCCTCCGGCCCTGTGTTTCTGGGTCCACTGTGTGCTGGTGGGAGCCGGTTCCGGAACCAGTGTCTGCAGACTCTGCCTCCCGTTCCCCTGTGGCCCCATGCCTCCGTGCAGACGCACTTGCTTGTCCCTGGGAGGCTTATGGCCTCACAAGCCTTGCATGCAGAGCTCTGTGTCTCCCATTTTCTATTTTTCACTCCCATTTTTTAAATTACCCAGAGCCTAATTTCTCTGGGCATCTGCTGATTTGCACACTTGAAATTCCTGTGTCAATACCCCTGTGGTTTGTGTGCACTTCTGGGCCTCCTTATCATCGAGTAAAGCGTGTGTTCTGTGTGTGTGTGTGTGTGTGTGTTTAAACCCACGCGATACACATCCACTCACGAAGATGGCCTTCCATAGTTGCCGCTTCTCTGGAATCGGGTTAATTTTCCCTTGGCGAATCCTCAAACCCATTAAGTTTCCTCCCTCCCTCCCTCCTCGCCCCCACAAAAAATTACCCACCCTACCACAGCCCAGTGGTCTCACCCGCTCCTCCAGTGGCTGCTGCTCTCCAGGCAGGAGCAGGAGTGAAGGTTCCGATTAGGCAGACTTCATTAATGTTACCAAATATACCCCAGCACATTTACTTGTCTGCTATGAAGTATTATCATAAATAATTAAAATTAAACGGCACTTGTCAAAATAAATGAACAAAGTAGGAATTAGTGATGGCTTGGCTTGGCTTCTTCACTTGTTTGAAGAAAAGAGGAGGAGGAGGAGGAGGTGGTGGTGGTGATGGTGAGGAGAAGAAAGAGCAGCCCAGTGAGCGTGGGAAGGGCAGGGGAGAGAAAGAGGGAAGGCCCTGCAGGCGTCTAGCCTTGGGCTGGCGGGCCGGCCGCTGGCGCAGGAAGCTGGAATGCAGCCTCGGAGGACGTGGCTCCTAATGAATATTGAGGTGTGGATGTGGAAGGAAGGATTTCTTTGTTTACTGAGGGTAGACCATGGGAATGGTGGAGAGGATTGCCTTTGGGGATTACGGAGTGGGCTTTGTTTTTATGAAGGGCCTTACTTCTTTTCTGAAGTTTTCGGCAGCTAATTGATTCAATTCAGACCTCCCTCCTCCCCAGCCCCGGCCCTGTGCGGCGCTGACGCTGACGCGGGCACAGCTCTGTTTTCCCATCTGCTCCCGGCCCTTTCTCCGCTGTGAACCTTCCTGTTACAGCACAGGCTGCGGAGACCTTTGTATGTCTACATGTGACACACACACACACACACGTTTTCACCTAGAAATGACCATGGGTGCACAGATCATGCGTTCAGACAACCACATTTACATTGATGGAGCCAACACCCAAGACAGAACACTACACCCCCCCCTCTCTCCCTCCCTCCCTCCTCCCTCCTCTCAGTTCCACCCTGCCCACCCCCACCCCCGTTAGGTCTCACTGTCAGTTTTACCTATAAATGGAATATACGCCAGCACTTTTAAAGAAAGAATGTATTTCCGGTCTAGAGGGATCTCCGTCTTTGGAGGCCTGGCCTCGTGTGTCCAGGACCCCTGGTCTTTGGGTAAGCCCTCTCCCCACAGATGGGTCGACATCAAAGCTGTGATTAGATTGGAGCGGTGGTGGGGAGCTGATCTGGGCCGGTCCTGCAGGAGAGGCCTGTTCTCACTCACGGTCTGTTCCGAAGCTGGAGACAGGTGAGAGGGAGCCTCATTTCCCAACTCCCCGCCCGGCCGCGGCGGCGGGAGCGGGAGGCCGGGCTATTAATGGAAGGTGCCGGCTCTGTGCTAATTAGAACTTCCTTTCAGTTCCCATCTGCACCGCCAGCAAGCCCCTCACCGGTCAGCCCCGCCACCCCCACTCCAGCTGGCAACCTAGTTTCCATGTCCCCCCCACCTCCTGTGACTTAGGGGGTGCTGTGGGCAGAAGTCTTCTCGGCCGCCGCCGCTGGCATTTCCTCCCTGCGTCGGTGGAGTTGGGTGGGGAGTAGGCAGTCTGGGCAGCTCACACCCGCTTGCACACCTGGGCTCGGCTCCTTTGGTAAAATTTGAAGTGTGTTCTCTCCTCCCCCATCTCTTTCCCTTTCCTGTCTTCACAGTTATTCCCATTTCTGCTGGCTCTGTCTGGTCGCTTCCGGCTCACTAATAACTGCTGCTGCTTTTTTTTTTTCCTGCCATCTCAGGCAACCTGTTCCTGGCTTTCTTCTGAGAGCAAACGAGCAAGCACACAACAGCTACTTTTTTTCCTCCGCTTTTTATTGATTTCACCTCAGACCCAATGGTTATACTTTAAAAAGGGGGGAAGTTGTCTCTCATGGATGTTTCATTAAAAAAAGAAACGTTAAGGTCACATTAACGTCACTTGAAAGAGAGAAAAAGGCACGGGTCAGAATGGCGCTTGGGAGAGCGAAGGCTCAGGGCCTCCTGCTCAGCTTGGCAGGGGTCTCCCCTCCAACGCCGCCGTTTGGCTTCTGGGTCCCAGGTCTCCCTCGGGTTGTGGACATATCCAGCCTTTCTTTCCGTCTTGACTCGTGGCAGTCCTGGGGCAGGTCACCTAGGGCTTGGATGTGTAGCGGGGATGAATTGCTGGCCAGGGCAAGGTTTCCTAGAGGCTCTGGACCCGTGTGTCCGAGAGGACTGGCTTGGTCAAGGGCTGCAGAACTTCCCTGAGTACGGGCCTGGGAAGAAGAGCCTCGTATAGACTCCCCCAGCCCCAAGTTAGAGCTCCTGACTTGGAGTGGAAAACTCAGAACCATCCAGAAGCCAGTAAAGAAACCCATTCCAAACTCCTCAAGGGCAGCAGCTAGAGAAGAGGGCCATGGGGTTTATTTTATTTCATTTTATTTTGATGCCAGTCCTATAGCTTGAACTCAGGGCCTGGGTCCTGCCCTTGAGCTTCGGTGCTCAAGGCGAGTGCTCTACCACTTGAGCGGCGGCAGCTCCATTTCTGGTTCTTTTTTTTTTTTTTTTTTTTTTTTTTTGCGGGGATGGGGGGAGGTGTGTGTTTAATTGGAGATAAGAGTCTCACAGATTTTCCTGCCTGGGCTGGCTCTGAACCCAACCCGTGATCCTCCTATCTCAGCCTCCTGAGTTGCTAGGATGACAGCCACCAGCTAGCGCTGATGGGAGGGAGGCCGGGTTCTTTCACAGGCTTTGGCCTTTCCAACTCAGTGAGTCACGCTCAGCTCTCTGAGTGAAATGGGCAAACACTGTACCTCCAGGGGTCCTGTGAGAGAGAATCAAGCCAAATACAGACATAAAGTGCTCAGCAAGTGACATAGGTAGCGGTTGAATGGCTAGAGTGAAGGCCTCCATATAAATGCCCAAAGCCTCACGCAAGGGTGCCCACTCCGGAGCCCAGCTAGGGGCCAGACTGAGAATCAGGATCTGTAGAAGGGCCCAGTGTCTGGGGGACGGGAAGACAGATGCAGAATTCTCCCCATAGAACTGAGTGCCCAGGGAGACCTTTGAGCCCCCAGGGTTGGGATTGACCTGCCCAGCACAGAAGGCCTGGGGTGGAGCCTAGAGGGAGCCTAGCACCAACTCTGCGCAGGGCGCATGGCGTGTGGCGTGGTGAGATTTATGCCGGTTGGCCCTTATGGAAGATGTTCTGGTGCCCGTGCCCCGAGCCCGCAGGCTGCTGGGGAGAATCGTCTCTCCCTCAGACTTGCTCAGACTCTCCGGATGTGTGGGGGTCCTGACTCCCCCATTCCAGAGTTCCAGGCCCGTGTGGCACCTGCGTGGCCCCAGCCGGATGAACCCTTGCTCCCCTCCCTCCTCAGGCACACACACAGCCTCTCTCCCGCACCCAGGGCCTGCACGCGTGTGCGTGTGCATGGGGGTCCCCCACCTCCGGGCCACGCACCCTCACAGGGGAGGCCCGATCGCCCCCCTCCCGTGTTTGCCTGTTTGCTTACCGTTCCTCTCAGCCGGTGCCTTTCACCTCTGCAGGTCCCAGCCTGCGCTGGGCTCTGTGCCCCCAGGACCCCCACAATCTCCAGGTGTGCGCTAGGGTGCAGAGGCCCGGAGAGGTGAGCGATCGGAGCCAGGGCCGGAGAGGCGGCTGCCTGTGCCGTACCGCACGTCGAAACGTTGGAAGATTCCAGAATGTGTTGGTAGAAAGGGTGCCTTTTCACCCGGATCCCTTCTCTTTCTAAGCTGGACTGGGCATCACCACCTCCCCCCCCTCCCAGGCTTTGGGGACCGACCTGCTGCTTGGCTTTGTAATGCAATGTGGGCTGCTGCTCCGACCTTTGGACCCAGGGCCTCCCCCGCTGGGGATAGAAGCGGCTCTGGGCTGCAGAGAAGGAGTGGCTGGGCCGGACCCCTTCCAAAGCATCCCGAGGTCCCTAGAGCCCGGCCGGGCTCTCCCCTCCCCTCCCCGGGCTCCGGCCTCTGGAACTAGGAGCGCTCGCAGCCGCGTTTGCAAACGTACTGGCCAATACCCGCGGCTGGCAGACGGATGGATGGACAGACGGACAGACAGACCTGGAGGCAGTCAGCTGTGCGGGCACGAGGTAGGTGGAGGCCCAGCCCCGTGGTGGGGGCCGATCGTCCCCTCGCCCACCAGCAGCACCAGGCTCACGGTCGCAGAGGTAAGGGCCGTGCATGCGCGCGCGGAGCTGGGCACGGTGCGCCAGGTCCCAGGGGGCAAGCCAGCCTGGTGTCCTCCGGGCGCCTGGTGAGGTCTCCACAGCCAGGCTGGAGCCCTCAGCCCGGATCCATCTCCTGTGCCTGCTCCACCGGGGGGAGGGGCGTCCGTGCCGTTGTTTGTTTGCGTGTCCTCAGTGGACCCCCTGGAAGCCCTACAGCGGGTCCTGAAGCTTCGGTGGTGAGCTGGTGATTTCCGGGTGCTGCTGTGTTCCGGGCCTAGTGCACCTTTGCCAGGTGGGCGCCACTCACAGGGCTGACTCCATCGTGCCCCACAGGAGGCGGAGTGCCCCGCGCCGCTGCCCTGGTTCTCCTCTGGGATTTTCACCCTTCCTGGGGGAGACTGAAGCCTGTGGTGTGGGAGCTAGCTCCCTCTCTGGCCTGTAGGAAGGGCAGTGGTTGCCTTTTTGTGACTCTGTGTGTGTGTGTGTGTCTGTGTGTGTCTGTGTGTGTCTGTGTGTGTCGGTTCTGGGGCTTGATCTCAGGACCTGGGCGCTGTCCCTTAACCCTTTCACTCAAGGCTGGTGCTCTACCACTTGAGCCACAGCTCTACTTCTGGATTTGGGGGGTTAATTGGAGATCTGTCTATCCATTCCAGCCTGCACCATTGTCAAGGGGATGCGATCAACCTTAGACTTAAAAACTCTACATTCAGGGGCTGGGAAAGTGGCTCAGTGGTAGAGTGCTTGCCTTGCATGCATGAGGCCCTGGGTTCTATTCCACAGCTCCACATAAGCAGAAAAGTCTGAAAGTGGTGCTGTGGCTCATGTGGAAGAGTGCTAGCATTGAGCTGAAGAGCTGAGGGACAGCGCCCAGGCCCAGAGTTCAAGGCCTATAACCGACAAAAAAAAAACAAACAAAAAAATTCTCTACATTCAGAAACCAGAATTGTCCCCCCACCCCCCCCAAACTGGAGCCAGGGCCTAGGCAGCTGCCATCTCCCCCCTTCCTCCACCTCCACCCCATTAGCTTCCTCCCCCCAAATATTTACACATTTCCCCAGTGCTATGCACATGAGGAACTGTGGATAAAGAATGACACAGCACCCAGGTCTAAGCAATCCATAGTGGGAATGGGGGGTCACTAGGCTAGGGTTAAATGGTCTCCCTGCAGAGCAGCCCACCAAAGCCTGGTCCTGAGAGAATGGGGTCTGGACTAGGGAGGGCAGACCCCTGATCTCAGTCCATGGTCTGACAACTAACTCCTTGTCCTCAGGGAAAAATCACTCAGCCTCTCTGGCCATCTGTGGACATGTCCAGGTGACCTACACAGCCCCAGGCTTGTGTCTGTGTCTCTGTCTATTTTTTCTGATATATCAAAGTCCTATCTGGCATATCAAAGCTAGGCTTTTGCTCAGCAGCACTAGGCAGGTGCTCTACCCAGCGCTTCATTCCTAGTCCACACCGCATTCAAGCTCGTGTGAGTCTTAAGCAGGAAAAGCATTTGTGAAATTTGTATGAGCTTTCTTTTTGAGCAGGGTTAGCAACCAGTTTTGTCTTGGCTGCCAGGAAGCTCGCCGCCACCACGATGTTCAAGTGTAGAATCTATTCTAGAGCCGGGCGTCAGGGTAGGAGGTGGAGGAGCAGCAGGAGGGCCCTCCTGTATGCTGTGGGCCTGGATTCAGGACAGGCTTGCTTGAAAGAGGAAACCCCTGGGAGGATAAACTCCCCGTGTCTGTGTGTGTGTGCATGGACATGCGTGGATGCATGTGTGTATGTGTACACACATGTGAACATGTGTATGCATCAGCCCTCAGTCCATATCCCAGCTACAAGAAGATTCACAGAAAGAGCAGGATGTTGGTGGCTCAGGGCCTGTCATCCTAGCTGCTTGGGAGGCTGAGAGCTGAGGGTGTGTGTGTGCGTGTGTGTGCACGCGTGCGCGTGCGTGTGTGTGTGTGTGTGTGTGTGTGTGTGTGAAGATGCCAGTCCTGGGGCTTGAACTCAGGATCTGGGCACTGTCCCTGAGTTTCTTTTGTTCAAAGCTGGTGCTCTACCACTTGAGCCATAGCTTTACTTCTGGCTTTTTTTTTTTAGTGCTTCATTACAGATAAGAGTCTCAGGCTGGCTTTGAACCAGGTTCCTCAGGGCTCAGCCTTCTGAACCACCAGGATTACAGGCTTGGGTAGTGTGTTTGCTGTTTGGGCTATGGTCTAACTCCTGACCTTCCTGTCACATCCTGGCACGTTGGCAGAAAGGGCCATTTGTCTCTAGGGGACAGTTGAGACCTGTGAACTCCCCTGTGTGAAGGAGGGAAGGCTTTCCCCCGGCACCAGCACAGGTTGTTAGGAGACCCCGGCAGACCCATCCTTGTCCACCTTGTCCTGCTTGAGGACAAAACCTATCTAGCTCTGATCCCTGAGGCTTAAGTCAAAGCATAGACGTGGCTTAGATTCCTGCCTTTCCACTGCCCCAGGAAGGGTAGACTTGAAACCTCAGGCCTGATGGCAACAGGTACACAATGAACCTGGTAACCGTGCCACTGACCTGATTCTCTGGGAATTTCTTCCACAAGCGTGTCACCCCACTCCCAGGCTCCAGCCCATCCTGTCCGTGTCTTCCCTTGCCTTTGAACAGGCTTCGCGTGGGCAAAGCGGGCTGGGGGGCAGGAGGCTGGTTTGCCATGGGGGCCCAGCTGTGGGAGAGAAACCCGGATTCCGCTCTCCCAGATCAGTTACTGTCGACAAGGATTAAAGGGCCCAAATAATGGCTGGCTTCTCCCCTCCTCGGTGCCAAGAGAAGACACGTAAATATAGCTGTGCGCCGGCTTAGGCAGCCGACGTGTATAAATCGAATTTAGCAAATCAGATCATGGTTTAAATGCACTATTTAAAGCAGTCCTGCCGCGCAGCTTTTTACAAAGGGAATAATCATTTTGTGATGCTAATCACCAGCCTCCAATTTATCTCCTTTGTAAGTTCAGATGTTGGTGCCAGGGGTGTTCTGAAATTGGGGCGCTCTTGTGTAGGGCTCCGGTGATGGCTGTCGGCCCTCTCTTTTTTGACCTCTCATTTTTAAATGGGCGCATGTCCCCTCTCTCTGGGGGCCCGGGGATGTTTGCCACCTAGCCTGATGGCCCTCTCCCAGCCCACTCTGTCTTGTTTTCCCTTTCTTTCTTTTCATAATGGGATGGAACCCAGCATTCAGCAGTTCCTGGCTGCTTTGCTGAGATTTTTTTTTTTACCCTTGGGGGGGGGTGGGCGAGGGGGATCCAAGCCCTGCTGTTCTTGGGTGTTCGAACCAACTCCTTGTCTGTTCTGCACCTTCTTTTGTTTCTGCTACCTCTGGTGCAAATCCTAAAGAGGATCTCAGAAGTGACTGGACAATCCTGGCACTGGTGGCTCACGCCTATAATCCCGGCTGTACAAGAAGCTGAGATCTGTGGATTGTGGCTCAAAGGAAAGTCCGTGAGACTCTTATCTCCAATGAACCACCAGAAAACCGGAAGTGGTGCTGTGGCTCAAAGTGGTAGAGCGCTCACCTTGACTAAAACGAGCTCAGGGACAGCGCCCAGGCCATGAGTTCAAGCCCCATGAATGACCAAAAACAAAACCATAAAAGAAAAAAAAAGCGACTAGACACTAGACGAAGCTAAGCAGCTCCTGAATGTGTCAGAGGCCCACTTCCTGAATAGACCACGTCCAGAATGATCTTTCCCTTCACAGCAAAAACAGAACAAAACGAAAACAACAACGACAAAACCGAGCCCTGATGTTCAAGTGACTTTTCCCACAAGTTAAAAACCAGGACTCAAATAACTACCTGTCTCCTAATTGCTATAAAAGTGTTTTATACGCCAGGCTCTGAGGTTCCTTTTCTCTGCAGAGACAATATAATCAGAGACCATCTGGGTGGGAGAGAATGAAGAGAAGAAGATGGATCCAAGAGGAATAAAGGGAGTGGGCAGGAAGCCGGGGGGTGGGGGGTGGGGGGGCTGACCTCGCTTCCCTCGCAGGCTCGGATACAGTGCCTTTGTCAGCGCTGCCACAATCGTCGGCCCCTCGGTAATTATGACTGTGTGTTGGCATGGCGACTCAGAGTAAGCAGAGTGGAGGCACTGGGTAAATGCACGATTTGTTTTTGCCTTCTAAAGCAGAGAGGAGCTTTTGTGGGTAGTTCCTTCAGGGAGCCGGGGCGGGGGGGGGCGGGTGGCATAGAAAATTCACCAGGCCCAGTGGTACTGGAGCATTTGAGCCACCATGGTGGCCCCAAACAGGGATGGCCCGCCAGCAAGTTCTAGCAAGAATGTTGCCGTTTTCCTGAATGTGGCTGATCAAAAAGTGTTTCTTTTTGCTGTTGCTGTTGTTGTTTTGTTTGGTCCTGGGGCTTGAACTCAGGGCCTGGGCACTGTCCCAGCTTCTTAAGGCAAGCGCTCTGCCACTTGAGCCACAGCGCCACTTCTGGTGTTCTGGTGGTTCACTGGAGATAGGAGTCTCATGGACTTTCCTGCCCAGGCTGGCTTTGAACTGTGCTCCTCAGATCTCAGCCTCCTGAGTAGCTAGGATGACAGGCGTGAGCCACTGGCAACCAGCAAAACTGTTTGTTTCTTATTGTCCACGATAGTGGGTTTGGAGGCAGAGGGAAGGGGAGCTGGCTTGTCTTTCCATCCTGGATCTATCTTCCCGTAGAACCTTGGGCTGTGTCATCATTGAAGATGGGGCCATTGAAGATGGGGGGACGGCAACAAGGAGCTCTCTACGGTCTAGAGCAGGTGTCCCGTCCAGGATGATGCCCACAGACGCGTGTTGATTTCATGATTGTTGCTCAGCACAACACACTGGCGTGACTGGATCTGTGAAATAGATGGCAGTTTCCTCCCGCTCCATGGTACCCAGGGTTCACCTTGTATTTCCAGGGGAAATCCCTGGTTTAGACTAAAGGGCCAGGTCCGCTGCGGACCCCAGGACTAAGCAGCTGACCGGCCTAATGGCTCCCCAGAGGCCTCTGGCCACAGAGAGCCCTTGGCCGAGGGCCATGGGCAAGCCACGTGGGGTGACCCTGGGGAAGCGAACAACCCTTCGGTCCTCCATGCAGAAGCTGTGGCCTGTGTTGTGCTTTCAGCATTTAAGGCGGAGACAGCCCAGGCTGATCCCAGATGAGCCTTAGGGTGCGGCTGCAGATGACAGGAAACTATGGGCTTCACCGTCTCCCCCATGTCCCGGGGTTTTGCCAAAGCCTCTTTCGGGGTCTCTCTCCTGCACCCCAGGCCTCCTGCCGCCCCAGGCTCCAGGCCTTGGCATTCTGAGAGCCAAAGCTTCTTTTTGTTGTTGTTGTTGATCGTGGGTCTTGAACTCTGAGACTGATGGGGCGCTGTCCCTCAGCTCTTCAGCTCAAGGCCAGTGTCTACCGCTCGAGCCACAGCGCCGCTTCCGGTTTTCTGGTGGTTCATTGGGAGGTGAGGCTTGGGCAGCCAGGACACAGCCGGCCCTCGTCCGCCAGGCCCCGGGCTGCGCGGCTTTTGAGGGCTGGTTCTTGGAAATGTGAGAGTTGTAAATATCATCTAGGGTCTTCCCTTTTCTGTTTTTGGTGCTGGTCCTAAGACTTGAACTCAGATCCGGGGCGCTGTCTCTGAGCTTTTTCTGCTCAAGGCTAGCGCTCTACCACTTGAGCCACTTCTGGCTCTACTTCTGGCTTTTTGGTGATCCACTAGAGGGTAAGTCTCATGACTGGGTTTGAACTGTGATCCTCGGATCTCAGCCTCCTGAGTATCTGGGATGACAGGTGTGAGCCACCAGTGCGCGGGCTTCTTCTTCTTCTTTTTTCTAAGTGTCATGTGGGTGATTGTGCTAAATTCTTCAGTAAGAGGGGCTTTCCCAGAGCCCCAAAGCCTGGGCCTCGGGCAGTAGGGGGTTCTGGGGGCTGCGCCCTGAGCACCCCTGGGCATCTCCTGCTTCAGGATGCAGCTCACCTAGATGATCCAGTTGGGCAAGCCCTGTGCCAGGCCCACCAGGAGGCCTGGCAAGGAACAGGCAGGGAGGGTCCTGATTTACCTCCTGATCTACTGAGCTTGACCAGCCTCCCCACAGTGCCACGGGTGGTGATGGTACTCCGCTTCATGTCCCCTAAGGAGCACCCACAGTCCTCTGCGGGGGCCGGGGG
Organism: Dipodomys merriami; assembly: GCF_024711535.1. Lineage (NCBI taxonomy): Eukaryota > Metazoa > Chordata > Mammalia > Rodentia > Heteromyidae > Dipodomys > Dipodomys merriami. The sequence goes on from NW_027204826.1 coordinate 16,876,744, forward strand.
GCTGTCCCTGACCCCATCTCCCTAGTCCGAATTCTCACCTGTGACTTGGAGGCAGTAATACTGAGTGACGTCTAATAGCATGCAGGACAGCTGTGTGCTGGCGGTGGAGGGGGCGCAGTGGCAATGTGCTCATGTAGCCGGGTCTTAGGCTCCACCCCCAGTGTGGCAGAGAGAGAAAGAGAAGATAGGGCCAGGGCTGCTAAGCCCAGCTCCTCGGAGGCTGAGATCTGAAGATGGAGTTTCAAAGCCAGCTTGAGGGGCTGGGAAGGTGGCTCAGGGGTAGAGCGCTTGCCTCGCATGCATGAAGACCTGGGTTCGATTCCTCAGCACCACATAAGCAGAAAAAGCCAGAAATAGCATTGTGGCTCAATTGGTAGAGCGCTAGCCTTGAGATGAAGAGCTGAGGGACAGCGCCCACGCCCAGAGTTCAGGCCCCACAACCATCAAAAAAGAAGCCAGAAGTGGAAGTGTGTTTCAGGTGGTAGACCGCCAGCCTTGGGTAAAAAAGCTAGACACCCAGGCGCTGAGTTCAAGCCCTAGTACCAGCACAGAGAGAGAGAGAGAGAGAGAGAGAGAGAGAGAGAGAGAGAGAGAGAGAGAGAGAGAGAGAGAGAGAAAGGAGAAAGTGGAGTCAGTGTGCATCCTCCTCTTCCTGATGTGCGTAGCGTTTGTCACGAAGTCCCTGGGAGGCGGTGAGCCAGGGACCCGGCTCAGCACTCTGTCAGTCACTCTTTAACACCCCTGCTGCTTGCTGACAGTCCGTGTGAGCTGCTGTTACAAGCAGCTTCCCGACCTCCAGGAGCAGCGCAGCGATCGGCGGCAAGCAGTCTCATACAGCACTGAATAGATAGTTCCACAGAAAATGGAGAGGAAAAGCACTGGTGGTGGAGCCGGCGCCGGTGGCTCACGCCTATAATCCCAGCTACTCTGGGGACTGAGACCTGAGGATGGCACTTCAAAGCCAGCCCGGGCAGGTAAATCCACGAGACTCTTATCTCCAATAAACCACCAGAAAACCACAAGTGGAGGAGCTGTGACTCAAAGAAATAGAGTGCTAGATTTGAGTGAAAAAATTCAGGGGCAGCGCCCAGGCCCTGAGTTCAAGCCCCAGGATGGGAACCAAAAAAATAAGTAGATAAATAAAAAGAGGGTTGGATGGGGCAGGGCATCCCCAGACTCAAGATTTGGGTGCAGACTTCAGGTCAGATGGTGGAGGCTGAGAGCAACCAGGGAGGTAGGAAGCTGGATCTGATCACCATGCGGGGGACGGCCCAGCTGGAGCAGAAGAGCAGGAACACCCACAAGGCGCCGCCTCCTGGTGCCTGGCTCGGACTCGCAGCTCAGGACAACGCTGCTAAGTTTGCCACAGAAGCCTGTGGTGGAGGAGCTGGAAATCTTCCCACGCTGAGCTTTTTTTCCCTTCCCCTACCGCACTCATTTATTCATTCAACGTTTATTGACCGCGTATTATGTGCCAGGCTCAGGCCTTGGGGACACAGAGTAGAAGCCGCAGTCTCTGGCCCAGCCCTGAGCGTGTGTAACAGGAGTTCATCCATCAGCACAGAGGCCAGGCGGAGGGGAGTGCTGAGGTAGCGGGTTGGCGGGGGGTGGGGGATGGGGGGTGCAGGGAACGGTGACAGTTATCATTGCCTGCAGCTTCTCCCCTTCCCAGGGCCAGGGGATTGCGCCCCAAGAACTTGAGAGAACGGGGTCAGAAGCCCCCTGGTGACCTTAAGCTGTCATTCAGCTTCAGCCCGAACTATAATTCTGCACACTCCACTGGTTTGTGCCGTTTGCTTCATTTAAAAAACAGGTCGGGAAGCCAGTGCTAGCTGGTGGCTCACGCCTGTAATTCTAGCTACTCAGGCGGCTGAGAGCTGAGGATCACAGTTTAAAACCAGCTTGGCAGAGAAGTCTGTGAGAGTCTGGTCTCTCAGCCCAGGGTTTAAGCCCTAATATTGGCACAGAACGAACTAAGTCAAAACTAAAAGCCCTTGGATCTCAAGAAACACAATGTTGTGGGACACTGGTGGCTCATACCTGCGATCCTAGCTACTCAGGAGGCTGAAGTCTGAGGATCGGGGTTTGAAGCCATCCTGGATGGAAAAGTCCTTGTGAGACTCATATGGCCAACTCACCACTCAAAAACTGCAGGTGGTAGTGGTAGAGCGCTAGCCTTGAGCAAAAGAGCTCAGGGCCCTGAGTTCAAGCCCCACAACCCACAACCACAAGAAGAATCAGGGTCTTGGTAGCCTATTTAGATGGATTTGATTGATTGATGGTGCCAGTATTAGGGATTTTTTTTTTGGTTTTTTTTTTTTTTTGGTCAGTCATGGGGCTTGAACTCTGGGCTTGGGCACAGCCCCTCAGCTCTTCAGCTCAAGGTGAGCGCTCTACTACTTGAGCTACAGAGCCACTTCCGGCTTTCTGGTGGTTTATTGGAGATAAGAGTTTCACGGACTTTCCTGCCCAGGCTGGCTTTGAACCACGATCCTCAGATCTCAGCCTCCTGAGTAGCTAGGATGACAGGCCTGAGCCACCAGCAGCTGGCAGCATTAGGGTTTGAACTCAGGGCCTGGTGCTTCCTCTTAGCTTTCTCACCCAAGGCTGGTGCCCTCCCCCTTGAACCACACCACCACTTCCAACATTTTCCTGGTTAACTGGAGATCAGAGTCTCAAATCTGTCTACCTAGTCTGGCTTTGGACCATGCTCCTCAGACCTCAGTCTCCTGCATCGCTGGGATTCTAGGCGTGAGCCACTGGTGCCCAGAGCCTATTGGGATTTACGTATGAGAAGTCAAGAGACATTTCCAGTGCAGGCAGATGATCAATTACATCTGGATGAATTCAGGAACAAGTTCCCTGGTTCGGAGACACCCCATCCGTAATTCTACCCTGGCTCTACTCAGGCTGGATCATGAGTGAGCTCTTACAGATGGACCTGCTTGTAAGAGACAGGCAGCCAGCCATGCAGAGGGGCGGGGCCCAGCCCTCCAGGAGAACCCCCTGTCCTAAAGCCCTGCCTGGGCTCTGGCTGACACTTGCCAGGCCGGAGCAGGAAGGACAGGTAGATTTCGTATTACTGCTGTTGCTTCAGCGGCCATGTGCTTGAGTCTGGCGTGTTTGTGTGTGTGTGTGTGTGTGTGTGTGTGTGTGTGTGTGTGTGTGTGTTTGTATCTTCCATATTATGTAGCAATTGTTCAAAAATGTCCATGGGGACTGTGCCACTTGTGGCTTCATGAAGCCTCGGGGCCTTGGCCACCAAGAGAAGCCGTGTGAGGCGTCCTGCCTGTGGTTTAACGTGGACGGGTGGGCCTGCGGCTGTACCGCAGGGAGAGCCACGGGGCGGGCTTCCTGCTTGTGGAGCGGGGCCTGCGCCTCTCCTCCCCCGTGAAGCCGGAGAAGCTGAGTGGGTGAGGGCGGCTCCCGGGAAGTCACGACCGCTCTGAGCTCTGTGGCAGGGAGCAGTGGGCTCCGTGACTGTCCGGGTGCCCGTGGTGAGTGGGTGGCCTTGGCCCCCTTCCAGTTTCCCTTATTTAGATCTCCAGGAGGATGAGTGTCACACGCACCCAGACCAGTCTTTGACTTAAACATGACAGCCAGGCCGGGGGGGGGGGGCTGGTCACGAGGCTGTGGGGAGCTGCTTCCTCCAGACCAGCGTGCTGGAGAAGCTGGTGCGTGGTTGTCCTGTGTGCTGTGCTGTTTCTCTTCCCCCGCGTCCCCTCTGCATTCCAGGACATGACAGACAGGTTGCCAGGAATCCGAAGGGGGGGGGGTCCCCTCCCCATACAAGTGGAGGATCATCATTCTTTCTAGAAAGCTGTTCCAACCTCTTCTGTGCATGGAAGAGCCAAGGTAGATTTGCGTCTTTGTTTACTGTTATTTCTGCCGTCTTTGGGAAGGGTCCCATGTGGGCCGGGCGCTGGTGGCCCACGCCTGTCATCCTAGCTACTCAGGAGGCTGAGGCAGGAAGATGGCTTGAGCCCAAGGATTTGAGGTCAGCCTGAGCCCCAAAGCGAGACCCTTGTGTCAAAAGAACATAAGAGGGGCCGGGAAGGTGGCTCAGTGGTGGAGTGCTCGCCTAGGATGCGTGAAGCCCTGGGTTCCATTCCTCAGCACCACATACACAGAAAAAGCCACAAGTGGCGCTGTGGTAGAGAGGTAGAGTGCTGGCCTTGAGCAGAAGGAGCTCAGGGACAGTGCCCAGGCCCCAAGTTCAAGCCTCAGGACTGGCAATATATATGTATGTGTGTGTCTAGGCACATACATATATATACAATAAGTAACAAAATAGACTTTTAAGTAGAAAAGATATCTCTTCTTGCATCTCATGATACTTTTCCAGAATTTTTTTTTTTTTTTTTTGCTTATGTGGTGCTGAGGAATCGAACCCAGGGCCTCATGCATGCAAGGCAGGTGCTCTACCACTGAGCCACCTTCCCAGCCCCACTTTTCCAGAATTTTTGGGGGGAGTCCTGGTGTTTGAACTCAGTCTAGCACTAGGCAGGTGCTTTACCACTTAAACCACACCCCAGCCCTTTTTTCTATAGTTATTTTCTGAAGGGGAGCTCCCATTTTTGGTTGTTGGTTGAGATTGGGGTGGGGGGGCGTCTTACTAACGTTTTTAGCCAGGGACTAGCCTTAAAATGTACTCCTCTGGACCTCTGCCTCGCAAATAGCTGGGATTGCAAGTATGATTCACTATACTCAGCCTTTATCAGAATTCTGGGGACAGTGAGGAGAAATCAACCTATTACATCCTACTAAAAGGGAATTCTACCCCGAACAAAGTTCCACCTTCTTCTCAACCTTAGGACACATCCATCATCTTGAGAAACAGGATGGTTAAGATGACTTTGAGCCTTCCTTTCTTCCAGCTGGGTGGTGGAAACCAGATTTTCCTTTACCTCCTGAGTAGCCCTCTGCCAGCCCGGGAAACTGCTGGGCGCTGGCGTGGTGAGGAGGGGGCTGACCTGCGGCCACCCAGAGCCGGGCAGGGCAGCCCGGAGCGTGAGTTCTTGCTGAGTGCACCGGCGGCCGGGCATTCATTACACCATTGTCAGTGTGTGTGTGTGTGTGTGTGTGTGTGTGTGCGTGCGCTCGCGTGTGCACAGCTGCCTCCGGGCGTGTGTGTGTGTTTCTTTTTGTGCCTGAGCATCAGTGTCAGGCCGCGCGTGTCTGTGTGTGTGCCACAGTCGGTTGGGGAAGCCAGAGAGCATTTCCAAGCCGCCCCCTCCCCCTCTCCCTCTTCCTCTTACGTGCAGAGGGCATTCTAGGCTGTGTGCATTGGGGTGTCTGGCTAGGTGTGGCTCGGGGAGCCCCAGCTGCCCTGAGCCTGCAGACTTGCCCGCCATCCCTCCCTGAAGAGTTCAGTCTCCTTTCTAATTGATTAGCCGGGCAGGAAGAGCAAATGAAATGTTGCCTGCAGACAATGGTCCAGCCAGTGAACCCCCAGCCCCTCCCCCAGCCCTGTCTCCTCTGAAGTAGGGTCTGCTCAGTATCCCTTGAGGCCCGCAAGAAAAGACACCCCCCCCCATAAAACAAACAAGCCCCCCTTCCCATGCAGAGGGAGAGAACCACCCCCATGCTCTGAGAGGCCAGAGGAAGCTGAGAACCAGGCACCGTCCGCGGCTCACGCCGTCATCCCGGCTGAGCACTGAGGACCACAGTTCAAAGCCAGCCATGGCGGAAAAGTCCATAGGATTCTTACCTCCAATGAACCACCCAGAAGCCAGAAGTGGAGCTCTAGCTCAAGGGTACAGCACCAGTCTGGAGGAGGGAAAATCCAAGAGACGGATGGTTCCCAAAAGTGGAGTTCAAACACCAGTACCCCCCCAAAAAAAATATTACAAATAACCAACAGTCTGAAACTGCTAGACCAGGAGATACAAAGCCACCTCAGCCTCTCCCAGGGTGGAGGACCCCCCCCCCACCTCTGAGTCCCAAGATCTCTCCCAGCACAGGGAAGACAGGGACCAGAGGCAGCTGCAGGGCTGTGTTAGTAAACACTTCCCTGGGTTCCCGTTTTCCTCACTCCCCCCCCCGTCCATTCCCAATGCCCCTTACACACTCCCGCCCCCCCCAGCACCCCCCCTTTTCTGCTGTCTATACAATGAGCTCATTGTCTGGGGTGTGATTTGAATAAGGGGTCTGCAGGCCCGTTCCCAGCATTGTCCAAGGGGCTGGGAAAAACCCGGAGCCCCAACCAGACAGAGACAGATGCCTAAATTAGCAAGGACGCTTTGTGCCCGGTCCCTGGACAAGAGCTCGCCTGTTTGCATGGACCTCGGGGTGTGGGGATGGCCCCTGCACCAGCGTCTCCCTATGGTAATTAGTTTTGTATGCATGTCTGACACAGTGCCAGGAGAGATGTTTGCCACCTCCCACCGCCAGCCAGGGCTGGGGGGCGGCCCTGTGTGTGATGCCCAGTGGTTGGGGGCTGGCTCACAGCCTGTGTGGGAAATCGGGGTTCCCCCAGCCTGTGGTCCTCCTCCAGGGGCGCCTGCCCCTGCTCCCTGGGCCTCCCCTGGCCCTAGCCCTGCACGGCAGCTCTGACTACAGGGGGCTCATTGGCTTTCCCCCCGGACCCCCCCAGACCCCACTCAGTGCCTGTCCATCTGGCAGTCTGTCTCGAGCCACACGGGATCCCCCAGGACCGGGCAGCAGAAGCGGCCAGTCTGGGCCCTCTTCTGTCCCTAGCCAGATGGCTGGTCTGCTTATCACTTTACGGCCTCCCGTGTCCCCAGACCCCTGCCACCGGCGGCCACGGGCCACGGTCATCTTGTTAAGCCCGATCTTGAGGTCCTTGTAGAGGTGGGCCTGGCCTGACAGGCAAAAGATCCGGTTCACAGGGGCCCGAGCCACGGTCTTGCCCCTGGCTGGCCCTGTGGACCTCCTGACACCCCCCTCCCCCAGGCTCAGCCTTCTCACGGACTGGCCCCTTCCTAGCAGCTCAGGAACCCAGAGCTGGAGAGACCGGGGCTGGGCCCAGGCGCCCCCTGCAGGCCCTGGGGCGGACTGGGTGGGGGGACAGGGCCACACAGGGCCTGGATCCCTGCCAGGCAGGGTCCCAGCAGCTTCATTGGCTGTGCGTTGTGGGTCTGCCCCTCTGCCACGCCCTCCAGGAATCTCGGGAGGAGAGGGACAGGCGGCGTGGAGGGCCGGCCCTCTGGGTCAGTGCAGGCTGTCAGGGGTCCTGACCCTGAGCTTCTTGCTGGTCTCTCTGCATCGTGGATGCACAAACCCATCCACCTTCTCACACTCGTCCCTAGCCCTTTTGGCTTTGGTTAGTTTTCTGATGAGATTCCATGTTAGCCCAGACAAGCCTGGACTTCAGTCTTCCTAGTTAGACAGCCTGAGGAGCTGGATTGCAGGAACATACCATCACGCCCAGCTTTTTAATGGTCCAGATGGAGTCCTGTGAACTTTTTGCTGAGTCCTCCTGAGTAGCTAGGACTACAGGCATGAGCCACCATGCCCAGCTCTCTCGCTCACTCTCTCTCCCCTCCCTTTCATCTTCCTTCTCCACCTCCTCTTCCTTTTCCTTTTTCTCCTTCTCCATCTCTTTTTTTTGTTCTTCTTCTACCCTGGTCCCCGAGCCAATATTGGGGCTCAGGGCTTGAACTCGGAACCTCTCACTTTTGCTCGGCTTTTTCCCTCTTAGCTGGCGCTCTGCCGCTTGAGCCACACCTTCAGTTCCTCTGTCTGCTTCTATTTGGGGGGCATTCTTTTCCTTTCCCTTCCCCTGTCTCCCCGGGGCTGAAGCCCAGAGCTTGGACACCACAGGCAAGAGCACCCACGGGGCAGAGAGGGGAGGTGGCTGGGCCTGGCGGGGGGCTGCCCCTCCCCACGCAGTACCTCAGCTGTAGCTCTGAGCCCCTTAATCTATGATCGGCGAGGTGCTGGGGGGCTGACGGGGGGGGGGGGGGACTGAGGAGTTGCACTCTGCCGACAGAGCGCAGCACCAGGCGGCACCACAAAGCCAGGGAATTGCATTCCGGGGCGCAGCTGCCTCTCTGGAGGCCGCAGCCCCTGCTGGGCTGGACCCCACCGAAGGGCTTAGACACAGGCCCTGCCCCGCGGCACAGGCCCTGCAGTGGGGCTGGGAGGGCACCTTGCTACTGCTGCTGCTGCTGCTTCCTCAGGACAAAAACCAAGTAGCTGAGATTCATGTCTTCCCGCCTCTTCTGCATGGACCTCTCAGGCCCTTGGGCTACCACTAGTCCCTGGCGTGAGAACCATCTGTGTTGGAGGTGGTCAGTCTCTGGACAGCCCTGACACTGCTGTGGGAGCTGGGGGGTGGGGAGCGGGTAGAGATGTGTTCTAGAACTAAGCAGGTGTGCAGCCTTGCGCGGCTCAGTGTGGTGGAGTGCTGAATACACCTTAGAACTAAGTCCCACAGGAGAGCAGACCCGTGGCTGGGAGGAGGCGGGAAGGAGATGCGGTCCGCAGAGGCCCAGCCCAGGACGGCCAGACAGCGGTGACCTGGGGGTCTTGGAATCTCCACGCCCTCGTCTGCGGCTGGCCCTTCTAGTCTTGAACTTGGGGGTATAAAGACGCTGTGCCCCATCCCTCAGGGCTGGGCCGGGGCAGATCGCAGCGAGGAGCTGACCTTCTCAGGGTTCTTTAACAGAGCTTTGGTTTGGGAGTTGGACAAAGGGAGTGGGGGACACCCGGAACATTGAACCCCCAGTCGCACACAGAGGAGGGCACAGCAGAGCCGAAATCAGTTCATCGGTCCCGGCGTCTCTCCTCCATCAAGAGTGAGCCCGTGGCATCTCTTCTGGTCTCTGGGGACAGCTCTTCCTTCTCACAGCCCTGGGGTTCGGGGGCGGGGGTAGGGCTTGTCTCCCCTGCAGTCTGTCTGCCTCCTTGTGCCTCTTGTTTTCTCCTCCAGGGGCGGCTGGTGGTTCCTGTGTAGCTGAGCGAGCGTGGGACACTGGGTGATGGGCAACCCCCCCTGCCCCCCACCCCGTGTTCTGCCCCTGAAGAAGGCAGACACCTGGAAGCAAGCGTCTGTCTACCCCGGCTCCCGGATTCTGGAAGCATCCACGGGACGCACACTCTGACAATGGCTTCCTCTCTCCTGCCCTGGCTGGGGGCAACGCCTTTGAGAAGACGCAGCCTTCCCTCCATGTCTGGACCTCTCCAGCTCCCCCCCTCCCCCATCACAGCCTCTTCTCCCGGGCTTAGAATATACTTGCTGTGTCCTCTGAGCGCCTTGTTTATAATCTGGGGGTTTGTCCTGCTTTGCCTACTCTGGGCCAGGCCAGGAATCCTGGTAGGTCACACACACAGCTTTCCGATTCTCCAGCCTTTTCATCCAAGGTCCCTGCCTCGCTGGAGTGAACCGCCACCTCCCCCCAACCCCCCCCCATCAGCACTGACCACTGAGCTTCTGTTTCCCTCATTCTGAAAAACGAGGGGGGCAGGTGCCAGTGGCTGCTGCCCGTCATCTCCACTACTCAGGAAGCGGGGTGAGATCTGAGGGTCGTGAGTCACAGCCCACGGGGGCAGGAACGTCCCTGAAACTTTTTAAAATCTCCAGTTGACCATCCAAAAGCCAGAAGAGCTGGTGTGGCTCAAGTGGTAGTGTGGACCTGGAGTAGGAAAGCTAAGAGTGTGCGAGGCCCTGAGGTGAAGCTCACCAAAACAAGACGTAAAACTAACGGAATGAGTACAGACACACCTTTAAAAAAAAAAATAAGATTTCACGAGACTCAGAAGCTCAGAAGGCCACTGACTTAGGCCCTGATTTTCCCGACCTCCACTTTCAGGACTGTTGGGCTGAAGAGCTCCAGCCAACCCTGGAAGAGCCCTCCCCTGCCCGCCCTCCCCCAGCCCGCCCCCTCCCTCCCCAGGGAGCTTAGATACCTAGTTTCAACCCTAATAATACCTGAATGAGATTTATAGGACATCGTTGTCCCCAGAGGGGCAAAGGAGTGCCGGGCCAGCCTCTTTTCAGCTTATGTGGAACCCCGGGAGAGGAATGGTGACCTTTGCCAAGGTCGTAGGATTGAAATACAGAATGGAGTCACCCCTGATGAAGACGAAGAAGAGGAAGAAAGGAAATGTGGACATGGTCCTGGGGCAGAATGAGTTGTGATATCCGCACCTGTTTTTCTAGGGGTGTGTGCCAGTCCTGGGGCTTGAACGTGGGCCTGGGGGTCCACTCGAGTCTGGCACTCTACTGTGTCAGCCAGACCTCTGGCTTTTTGCTGGTTTCACTGGAGGTAAGAGTTTCCCAGGCTTTTCCTGCCGAGGCTCGTTTCAGATTGCCATCCTCAGATCTCAGCCTCCGGAGCGGCTGGGATCATGGGCGTGAGTCACAGGTCCGGCTTCTGACCTCGCAATGTACCCGGCCTTCTCATGGGGCTTTCCCTGGGCCTGGTCTGGGCCTGCGGTGCTGTGGGGCTCTGCCAGCCCTCCAGGACTAGAGACAGCCCCGCGGGAGGCTGCCGAGGGAGGAGTCAGGCGCTGGCTCTCCCCAGCCATCCTCCCCTTGGTGCTCCTCACCTCCGCCTCCCGGCTCCCAGCAGGCAGGGTTGTATGGTTGCCAGGGGAGCCGGGAGGCAGATCTGAGCTATGCAGGGAACAGGCCCGGCCTGTCAAAGTGTCTGAGATGAACCACCCCAGCTGGGCGCAGACGCGTCTCGAGCCTCCTCCGTCTCCGGCTCTCTTGTTCCGGCGGTGGCAGCGGCGCCTAAGAGCCCAGTGAGGTTCAAGGGCAAGCCTGCTATTCATTGCTCAGGGGTGCTTGGCGTCCCGGCTCTCCCGGAGATGGGGTCCCCCGCTCTGCCTTCCCTCTTCCCTCCTGCCACACCATCCTGGGTACCTCTGCTGAGGGCTGCACACTCTGCCCAGCCCCCTCCCCACAAGACACGGGGGGGGGGGGCTGCCTTCAAGGAGGCCAGCAGGAAGAGACAATGGCTTCAGGAAACCATTCAGGCGGGACCCCAGCCGGGACACCCCCCCCCCCGCTGCCCTCTTCTCCCAGACCCTTGAAAGCCCCTGCCTGCACAGGCCGGGTGGGAGGAAGGACCGGAGACCACAGACCCGTGTGCTCTGAAATGGGCCTCCTGAGAGCGGCCGTGTCCCCGCCCGCTCTTCCTCCACATGTCGGGACCATGGGGTGTCTCACACCTTCTCCAGAACCCTGGCTTGGAGTGGGTCAATTATGTGTCGTGAAACATGGCGACAGCAAAGTCTCTGAGGCACTGTACTTGGTTGCAAATGTAGGACTCCCAGAATTCACTCTGTGGGTATATTTATAAAAGTTCCCCCCAAAAGTCTGCTTCTAACGGTGCAGGGAAATGGAATGGGCCGGGGCCTTCTCATGGTATGGAATACTATACAGCTAGTTCTGCCCACAAGCTGATAAGGAAGGTTGGCCAGAACATATTCTAGGTGAATAGAACACTGAAAACCGGGAAATAATAGTGTGCGTGTGTGCGTGTGTGTGTGTGTGTGTGTGTGTGCGCGCGCGCACGCGCGCGTGCTGTTGTGCTGTTACTGGGCTTGAACTCATGGCTTGGGCATGACTTACTTTGCTCAAGGCTATTTTACTCAAGGCTAATGCTAACTACTACTTGAGCCGACAGCTCCACTTCCAGTTTTTTTTTGGTGGTTCATTGGAGACAAGTCCCACACAGACTTTCCTGCCCGGGCTGGCTTTGAACTGGGATCTTCAGGTCTCAGCCTCCTGAGTAGCTAGGATGACAGGCGTGAGCCACTGCCATCCAGCTTAGAATGTACATCTTCCTTTGTGTATATTTAAGCCAGTCACAGGGCTGAAGGTCTAGCCTAACATGTAAGAGACCCTGGGTTCAATCCCTAGCACCTCTGGAAAGCAGAGATGGAATAATGCACTCTTCTGTTATATTCTGTGTGTCTGTGAAGTAGTTTCATGAAAGGAGCTATCTATTGCTCCTCTCTAATAGCTTGACCTGTCAATCAAGTAGGGCACCTCCCTCCTGGTGCCCTGCTTGGGCAGGGGGGGGGGAGGGGAGGGGAGAGAGCTGGAGAGCACCAGGCAGGAAGGCAAGGATGCTCCTGGCCTCTGCCATTACTTTCCACCATGCTCCTGTTACCACTGGAAGCCCACTATGCGCCAGGTTTAGTTTCCGTGGGCCATGGTTGGCGGGGGCCTGTTATTCCAATCTCCCTTCCGTGGCAGGGATTGGACAGCGGGCCTCAGCTCCTTGGCAGGTAAAGGACAAGAAGAGTCCGGAGCCTCTGGAGGCTGGTGCGGTCTGATGGCAGCTCGGGGTCCGCCCATGCTCCTCAGCCTCCTGTCTGAAGGAGGAGGCTCTTGTACACCCCCACCCCGAGGGGCCTGGTGAGTGTGCACCCCAATGGAAGTATCACTGTGTGGGTGCAGGGCGGGCCTGGGCAGCTGGGTTTGTGAAAGGCTCCATTTGCATGAACAGCTTGTGTCCACAGAGGAGGAAGGCCTGAGTTCTACCAGGCCTGGTGCCCAAGGCCGAGGGGGGGGGGCGGGAACTGATGGACCAGGAGTAAACCAGGGGCAGTGAACGCTCCAGCCACAGGCTCCGCAGCCTGCAGAGCGAGGATCAGGCCAGGAAAGAGGCCCAGCTGGATTGTCTCTGGGGCTTGGCTGGCAGCCAGGGTTACCCCCAAATTAGCTGCTGGAGTGAGGAGAGAGCCTGTTGGGAGCCACCCCCATGGGTGGGGCGTGGGGGTGCAGGCAGCAGAGGCCGGGCTGCGTGATTCTTCATAGGGAGGGTTCATTAGCATGTATTACTTGTACCAGAGGGGATGCTGTCATATTTCCATGTATGTAAACAAGCTGTTTCATCCATCTCGTCCCCTCCATCCCTCTCCCTTGCCCTCCTGCCCCAGCCCCTTCTTGAAACAGCATCAACAGGTTTCCTGGCTCTGTTTTCTTTTCTTTTTTGGTCAGTCATGGGGCTTGAACTTGGGGCCTGGGCGCTGTCTCTGAGCTTTCTCTCTCAAGGCTAGCGCTCTACCACTTTGAGCCACAGCACCCCTTCCACTTGTCTGGTGGTTTGTTGGAAATAAGAGTCTCAGGGACTTTTCCTGCCCGGGCTGGCTTCGAACCAAGATCCTCAGATCTCAGCCTCCTGAGCAGCTGGGATGACAGACGTGAGCTACTGGTGCAGGGCCAATGTCTCTGTTTTCTATTTCTTTTTCCCCTGCCCATCTCCTTTTACAGACTCAGGAAAGGGAAGCCAGAGGCCCAAGCCACATAGGTAAGAGAAATACCAGAACTGAGGTTCAAACCAAGTTTCCTTGACTAACAGTACGCACAGCCTGGACCCTTCACCCTAATAAAGATGTCCTGTCAGACCAGGCTACATGGAGGAGACCCCACAGCTGCAGCCCTTCCTAGCCAGCCCCACAGACACACACAGGAACCCACCGCGTGCGGTCATCTCAAATAGTCCCTTGCCTGGGTCTTCCCTCAATAGGGGATGCCTCTCTCCGGGGGGTGCTGGCCACTGGGGCTGGACACTCAGAGCCTTTGGTTAGCACTGCCCTGAGGTGCCAGCCACACCTGGCTCCTAGCTTCTGATCATCTCCACATCCCCGGACAGCCCTCAGCCTGGCCTGGTGCTTCCCGGGAGTCTGGCCTGATGGGGGCGGCTGGGGTGTAGTACTGGGAGAAATGCCGTGGCACCCTGGCGTCTTCCATCACCGGGAACTCTCATGGGCCGCTGGGACCCTCCGGAAGGAAGGTCGTGAGGGGAAAGGAGAGCGAGACCTGGAGCAGCTTCCTCCTACTGTCCTGTGAGCCCCCTGCCTTCCCCACCCTGCTCGCAGCAAATAAAGCGTCCCTGCCCATCCTTCTGAATCTGTTGTCAGTTTTTCTGGGCGGGTGTGAGGGACCAGGGGGAGCCTCTAGCTGCTCATGGGGTCTTGGGTGGGCTGGCGGTGCTGGGATGGATGAGGGAGATGGGCCTGGGGAACACCAGGCCTGTGACCTGGGCTGGGCTCATTTGGGGAAGGGGCCTGCCTAGCTGGGCACCCGGTGGTGGTGGCGGCTCATGCCTGTAATCCGAGCTCCTGAGAGGGCTGAGGTTTGCAGCTAGAAGCCAGCCTGGATGGCAAAAAGCTGGAAGTGGAGGTGTGGCTCACACGGTAGAGCTCCAGCCTTGAGGCCAAAATGCTAGGGGGCAGTGCATCCACCCTGCGTTCAAGCCTAGAATGCGTGGCGCGCGTGCACACACACACACACACACACACACACACACGGGAGGCCTGCTTTGCTTTGAGGGTGGTAGTGAGGGGTTGGGGACCCCCAACCTCACCTGGAGGAGCAGAGCAGAGCGGGATGCTGGGGGCAGGGAGCGGGACGCCTGGGCAGGCTCTTGGAGCACGTGCAAGCTCACAGCCCTGCCCCGCAAGCCGCAGGCCCGACTCACGGCCCAGGGGCCCCCACAGCACGGCCCTTGCTGGTGTGCTCGGCTCGGCTCGCTCGGCTACAGTGGTGGCTCGGTGTCTAAATGAGCAGCCCAGGAAGCCAGAAGCCACCGGGGCGGGCGGGGCGCGGCCTCCGTGCCAGGCTCCAGCGCGGCGCGCGGCCCGGCCCTCCGGGCTCCCCAGCCCCTGGCCCGGCCCTCCCTGCCCGGCCCGCCCGGCTCCCCAGCCCTTGGCCCGGCCCTCCCTGCCCGGCCCTCCGGGCTCCCCAGCCCCTGGCCCGGCCCTCCCTGCCCGGCCCGCCCGGCTCCCCAGCCCCTGGCCCGGCCCGCCCGGCTCCCCATCCCCTCGCCCGCCCGCCCGCAGCTGCCCGGGCTGGAGAGGCAGCGCTGGGGGCGCGGCACAAAGAGCTTTTTATTCAAATTTGTTTAGAGGTTCTCGAATTTGCATGAAAAACGTGAGAGAAAAGGCGGCGCTGACCTCATCCGCACCTGCGTCCGCCTTCCCTCGGCGACGGGGCCGGGACGTGCGGAGAATCCGCCGGCCGGGGAGAGGGGGGCGCGGGGCGGGGCGCGGGGACCCCAGGGTACTCCCGGCCCGTGGTGCGCGCGGGGCGCAGGGCTGGGGACCCCGGGATCCCCTCGGCCGGGGAGGGGGGGCGCGGGGACCCCGGGATCCCCTCGGCCGGGGAGGGGGGGCGCGGGGCGCAGGGCTGGGGACCCCGGGATCCCCTCGGCCAGGGAGGGGGGGCGCGCGGGGCGGGGCGCGGGGACCCCGGGATCCCCTTGGCCGGGGAGGGGGGGCGCGGGACGGGGCGCGGGGACCCCGAGATCCCTCGGCCAGGGAGGGGGGCGCGGGGACCCCTGGGTCCTCCCGGCCCGTGGTGCGCGCTGGGCGCGGGGCTGGGGGGGCGGACACAGGGACTCCAGGGTCCTTTGGGCAGCCGGGTGCGCGCGGACCCCAGGGTCCTCCGGGCTCGCGGTGCGCGCGGGGTGCGGGGCCGGGGAGGGGGGAACCCGGAGACCCCAGGTCCCTTGGGCACCGGGGTGCGGGGGACGAGGCGGGGTCGCCCCTCCCCGCCCAGCCCCGGCGCCCTCCCCCCCGCCCCCCCCCCCCGCACTTGGCGTCCGGTCCAAGTCCAAGTTCAAGGCGGCTCGGCCCCGACGCCGCCGCCTTTGTTCTCCAGGCCGGCGAGGGGTCGGCGCTGCGGGCGGCGCGGCCCCCACCCCGGGGGACAGTGCCCAGGCCCAGAGTTCAGCCCCACAACCAACAAAACAAAAAAATAGGGACTCCCAGTCTGCATGCAGTTCCACTTTCCATGGGACTTGGACCCTAGAACCTGACCTGTGGGGACTGCCTGGGACCTGGGACCCCTCCCAGCAAGGGGGGCTTGCCCATCCATCTGTACCCCCCCATCATTTGATCATTTGTCACTGACATGCTGGTGACCAGGTTGAAACTGGGGAAGATCTCCCTCTTCCCCTCCCCCTCCCCTTTCCCCTCTCCCTCCCCTCCCTCCCTCCCTCCCTCCGCCCCCCCAACACTATCTGCAGAGATAGTTCTAGATTCCTTCTCCCCATGGGAATTCAGATCTGTGCTCCCACCCGACTTACCCAACTTATGGATGGGCAAACGGAGGGTCTTTAAGGAACCTCAGCTCGCAAGGCCCGTGTGGTATAAATACCACGGTACTAGTCAGAGATAATTATGTGCATGTTAGTGAGTCTTGATCCCATCCGCCTGCCAAGACCTGGACTCCTGGACTGGAGACATGAGGCGGTTCCAGGTTCGCCTGAGGTTTGCCTCAGGACCAGGAAAACGCCCTGGTTGGCTTTGAACTTGGGCAGGCTGCTTTACTCTCACATCTGTCTCTCCTGCCAACATCCTAGCTTTGTTCCTAGGCCGGCTGCAGGATGCTTCCTCCTCCTAGCCACACTTCTCTCTGGCTCTGCCTCCCCCGTCCCTCCCCCCTCCCCGCCCCTCCCGCCCCTCATCTGTAAAATGGGGCTGCAGGCGCCCCGGTGAGGTCGCATCTCCTTGGGTCTGGTCGTCAGTGTCTGCAGGATGGCAGGATGATGATGGTGGTGGTGGTGATTATTCACAGAACCCCCTGCCAGGCTGGAACTGCTTTATGTCCCCCCCCCCCCCCCCGCCCCGCAAATGCCGCCGCCTCATCTTCAGAAAACAAGAGAAGCCTGAGGCAATAGGTCTTTGGGGACTGGAAGGAGCGAGGAGCGAGGGAGGCAGCGCCTGTGGGTGAATGAACGGAACCGCAAACGAATCGTCTGCTGGCGGATAAGCCAGACCCTCGAGGGCCCGCGGGTTTCCTCCAGACACTGTCCCGATTCAGCGCACGGGCGCGGGGCGGGGCGGGGGCAGGAGAGGTGAGGGATGGGCCCGGGGATACTGGAGGACGGCGGCCCAGGAGCGAAGCCTCTAAAGGAGAAACCTGAGGCATATCCTGGCTGGCTTTCTTGATCTTAGCTTCTGACCATGTCCTCTCGACGGAAAAGAGCTGTGTCCAGACCCTGCCGTAGAGCAGATCGGCTCCTCGGAGGCGGCTTCTGCCTCTTTTCTTTGGCGTTGATATTTATTTATTCAGTGCTTGTTCTGGGTCAGACATTGTTTTAGGCGTGATGGTGAAGCAGAGAATAACACAGGAAAAAAAATAAGAACACTTGCTCCGCAGGGGGCTGACCCGGGCTGCCGGTCAGGATATAGACCGGAGCCTGCCTCCCTCCCAGCGGGGCCCTGGGGGGGGGGACAGGGAGGGCCTAGCTCCGTCCAGAAAGCCCAGGACACCCAGCTCTGTCTCCTAGGGGATATCATTAAGGAGACAGAGAGCCTGACTCAACTTCTCTATCAGAAAATCACACACACACACACACACACACACACAGACACACAGACACACACACACACACACACACACACACACACACACACACACCATTCTGTGGTGAGCAGGGTGTGAGACCCAGACACCCAGCCTGTGCCGGCACACTTTTAGGTGCTTTCTTTCACAGACAGCTCTGTTCACCCTGGCCAGAGCCCAGGAGAGAGGACGCCCAGGGACAGCGTCTGGACAGAGTGGCCCCAGGCCACCGTCTTCCAGCCAGTGGCAGCACTGTGTGGAGCACTGAACCCAGCCAGCAGGTCCCCCGGGTGGAGCTCTGACAATGGGGTTGTCCCTTTTTGCAGCCCGGCAGGGAGATGGCAGAGGTCTTCCTTGACAGCGCCCCGCGCCTGGCACGCTAGGAAGCTGCAGCTGGCAGGGATGGATGGATGGATGGATGGATGGATGGATGGATGGATGGATGGATGGATGGATGGGGCCCAAGGTCATTGCAGCAGGACCGACCCTGAGCTCACTGCTGTGGCACTGCCGACAGGACTTCCTGCGGGTCAAGGTCATGAGTGAACACGCCAGGGGAGCTTCTCTCCTATCCAGTGACCCGAACCACTGGGTCTTGGGGCGCCAGCACACTGCCCGCCTCCTGCAGAACAGTCTCTGGGGGTCCCTAAGCCCCAAGGGGGGGGGGGATTTGAGGCCCAGCGGGGCTGGCTCACCCTGCCTGTGCTGTCACTGACAGTTTTTCAGAGCTGCCTTCTTTTTTCTTCCGATTTGGGGACCATGAATGAAGATTCCGGTGTCAGAGGCGACAGAGGCCCCCCATCTGGCACATACATGCAGTCCGTCTGCGAGAGCGACACTCAGCAGCGTCTTCCCCGGGATCCCTGTGTCTTCCCACAGAGCCCCTGAAAGGTGCCCCTGCTCTGGGGAATCTGGGAAGAGGAGGTGTGGCCCAGGCTCCATTAAAGAGAGCTGAGGTGTCTCCCTGGGGAGGCTGGCAGCTGGGGGTGCACAGGAGTGGTCTCCTCAGAGAATCCTCAATCCTGTCATCGCTAACCTAGAGAATCAAGGATGGGCTTCCTTCCTCCTCCATAGGTGCGCACGCACGTGTGGTGTGCCTGTATGTGTGCCTGTGTGTGTGTGTGTGTGTGTGTGTGTGTGTGTGTGTGTGTGTGTGTGTGCTGGTGCTGTGCTGTTTCTACTCAAGGCTGGCACTCTACCACTTGAGCCACATGTCCACTTCCAGTTTTGTTTTTGGTTTTTTGTTTGTCGGTCATGAGGTTTGAACTCTGGGCCTGGGCGCTGTCCCTCAGCTCTTCAGCTCAAGGCGAGCGCTCTACCGCTTGAGCCACAGCACCACTTCCAGCTTTCTGAGTGTTTCATTGGGGATAAGAATCTCATGATTTTCCTGCCCAGGCTGGCTTTGAACTGTGATCCTTAGACCTCAGCCTCCTGAAGCTAGGATGACAACCATCACTGTCCAGAGCCAGATCTAAGGGGTGAGGGGGGCCTGCCCCTGTGGGGTACGGTCCTGATGGTGAAGTTCGTTACTTCTGGGGCAGAGTGGCTCCTGTCCCTCCCCAGCCCCCCCCCCCCCCCGCCTGCCTCTCTGATGGATAAACCAGTGCCTCCCTGGACGCCTCAGGTACAAAATCCAAAGCCAGGTGTGCGGCGCCAGCTCCTAGTGATCGGAGGAGGAGCCACATGCCCTGAGTCACACTCATTCTAGGTCTCACGACGGGTCGGTGTGAGGGGCTAGATGCACAGCTGTGCACAGGAGCAGACGACTCCGTCTGCACCCCTGGACCCCTCCCAGCTTCTAGCAAGCCGGCACCTCCTGCCCCAGCAGGGCAGTCTGCCGCCTAGAGAACTTTCACCCCAGAATTCTAACCGAGGCCCTGGTGGGAGACGCGGGGTGGGAAGAAGCGTCGCGGGTCTCGGGGTATCTCTTCATCAAGGCCGGCAGGTCGGTCTGGGCGGGCAGAAGGCTGCACGGCGGTGGCTCCGTCCGGGTTTCAGGCGAAGGCTGGCCGCTGCGCTCCTCCCGTGCAGCGGTCTTTAAATCGGGAATGCCGGACGTCAACTTCCACAATGATTTCCTGATCTGGCCGCGTCCGCCCGGAGGGAGCGGTGGGAGAGTGTCAAAGCAGTTTCCTGTTATTCCGAGAGAACTTTCTCCTTTAAAGACTGTGTTTATTTAATAGGAAGTGCACTCATTACCTCACTCATGTAACTGTAACCCTCTGTATAGTATCTTTACAATAAAAAAAAATAAAGACTGTGTTTAAAAAAGGAGTCCCCAACTTTTGTTTGAAACACTTTTCTAGCGTCTGATTCTGTGGGCTGGAGGTGCATTGTTTTGACCCCATTTTAACACCATCAACAAACAAAGACTGTGGGAAGGGGGGCGGGGCCATCCCGCGTCCAGGCCACCTGGGGGTACTCAGACCCAGACTGCGAGGGTAAAACCTCAGGGGTCCCCAAGAAGGCTCCAGATGGGTAAGCAGAGGCCCCGTACCCCGTCCCCACCCCCAGCCCCGGAGCCCCGCTGCTCCCTCCCCACGCCCAGGCCCGGCCAGCTGCTCCAGCGCCGAAGATGGGGGGGTTCTTAGGGCTGGATGGGGCTTGGGTCCCACGACCTCGGCGCCAGGAAACCGGGGAAGGAGCCAGACCCCAATTTTCTCCCCTCCGCGTTGAGACAAAACCTGAAAGCCGAGGTTGCCCGCACGGCCAGAGGTGGCGCCTGGGCGGCGCGGCCTGCCGAGCCCGTCCCGCACGCGTTCCCAGGCGGGCGCGCTCCGGCTCGCAGGGGAGTTGCTGGTCATTAGAGGAGTGAGGTTCCTGGGGAGACCCCCCCCACATCCCCGCAAAGAGGGGGCCTGAGCTCCCGACCCCGATTCACACCCCGCCCTGTGCCCCAGGCCGCGCTGCACCTGCCCGGCTCGAAGTGAAGTACCTTGGCGAGGTCGGCGGTTCTAATCGCCAGCTCCCAAGTACCTGCTCATGAATAAACACCAGCCCCATTTACCAGGTACTTAGTGCTCATTGTGAAGTGGAAATTGGCCTTTTCTCCCCCCCTGCGGGAGTATCCTCAACGCATCTGCACAGCTCTGGTTGCCGAACCCTCCGCCCGACCCCCCATCCCCTTGAATCACACACACACACTCACACACACACACACACACACACACACACACACACACAGTCGCGACTCCTCCAGGCTAAGATAAACTGGCTTTTCTTGTGGTAAGTGTGTGATTGAGCTTCGACAATGGGCGGGGGGGGGGGGTGGAGCGGGCCTCGAGTCAACAGCCCGCAGATAGGAGGAGGCGCCCGCGTTCTAGCTGGCTGGTTCTCGGGGAGAGGCCGGGGCACCTCCAAACACGGGGCGAAGCCGAGAGGACCCCTGCCGACCCGGGTGAGGAAGGGCCGCTGGCTGCAGACTCCTTTCTGGGTGTCTCGCGGTTGGGAATAGGGGCGCCCGATAACTCAGGCTGGGAACCCCCGACTGGTCTAAGCCGCTCTTCCAGGAACCCGGCTGGGCCGAATAGCAGCTTCCGGCAGGTGCTTTGAGGGTGTGTGGAGGCGGCTGGGAAGGGGCAGAGCCGCGGGGGAGCGGGCTGTGGAAGAGCAGGCTAAGCGGCTGTGCGTGTGCACTTGCCCACTTGTGTGTGCATCCTGAGAACCGGTCCTGTGCCGTGTGTGCTTTGTGTGTCCGGGATCTCCGGTTTCCGGGACTCCTCGCCAGGGTGTGATCTTCCACGCCACCTCGCTCTATCTGCACCTCTTCACACACACACACACACACACACACACACACACACACACACACACACACACACACACACACACACACAGAGGCCAGGCAGCAAAATGAATGCCTGTGTGTGTGTGCTAAGAGTCGAGATGTCAGCAATCGATCGCTTAAAACATGCCTTTGTCTTATTCAGCCCTAGAGAGCGCCTTCTGGATTCCACACGCAGCCCAGAGCCCGGCTTGGGCTTGGTGTGACCAGGTGGGTTGGATCCAACACGTCTGGAAAACTGCCACGGCCGCTTCGAGTGACCTGACACACCCTGTTCACACCGCAGGCGGCCTCTGCACACCGGCCCTGAGCTCTTGCACTGGGACCCTGGGGCAGCCCCCACCCCGGTTAGGGAAGACCAGCGAGGCAGCGGCTGGTCCGAGCCCCATCGCTCCCGCAGGGCCGGCGGGCTGGGGTGGAGAGCCAGAGACTTGGCTGCAAAACCACGTGTGTCCCCGGTCCCCCACGCCGCCTAGCGCCCCACTGGGCCCCCAGGCCCTGCAGATCCTTCCCCAGTCCTGACAGCGCCGGGTGCCAAAGGAAACAAGGTCAGCCTCGCTGGAATTCATCCCAGTTTCTGGAGCGTTCTAGAAAAACAACCCCAAGATCTTGCTTTGCGCGCTGATGCGTGCGAGGCAGTGGTTTGGTGGATGGGCAGTGTGCCGGAGGGCAGGCTGGGACATGGCGAATGACGGTTCTAGAGCTGGCTCTCACAGTGGTAGTGGCTCCAGCGCCTCCCGGAGCACGCCGGGAGACCGAGGGGACCTCCAGCCCCCGCCCGGCCGGCAGGACCCTTCCCCAAGGCTGAAGTTTCTCCACAGGAAGCTTTGCTCACTTTATTCGGAGAAAATGCTGGAATTAGAATCTGTCACTTCCGTGTGCTTATATTGAATGTCTTTGAGGGGAGGGGGTACTGGGGCTTGAACTCGGGGCCGATGCCGTCCCTTCGCTGTTTTTGCTCAAGGCTGGACTTCTACCGCTCGAGACGCAGCTCCACATCCCGTTCTGCGGTGGTTCGTTGGAGATAAGAATCTCACAGACTTTCCTGCCCAGGCTGGCTTCAAACTGCGATCCTCAGAGCTCTCGGCCTCCCGAGTAGCTGGGATGACAGGAGTCAGCCACCGTGCCTGACTGTGCCTTAATGGTGTGGGTCGAGGTGGGGCTGGAGCGCATGCCCCCCTCACCCTTCCCCGCCAGGCTGCGGCAAGTCCAGGAAGGAGCAGAGTAGAGTGGGAGCCCAGCGCTGGGGAGGGGGGAGCCCGGGAGGGCGAGCAGGAAGCCAGGGGTGGGCTGGCTCCTCCATGGTTTGTTGAGAAACGCTGGTACCCCGTGGAGTCCTGGGGCTGGGCTCAGCGGGAGGCCGGAAGCCTGGCCCACCCCCCTCTCCACAAGGCAGCTGGTCCCCCACCTCCACAGCCCCCCAGCTCCCACCTTAGCCCCTCCCTCTGCATTCTTGAAGTGGTGGAGTTCTCCAACGGGGAGGGTGGAGGGCTCCATGCCCCTCCCCCAGCTCCATGCTGGGACAAGGCCCTAGGGGCTCAGCATAGACAAAGCCCCAAAATACCTGCTCGGGTTCCCAGGGTGGGGCCTGGGGGGAGGAGGACAGGAATCTGGGCTCCAAGTGCCCACCTCGCCTATAAAAATCTTATGGCTCCTGCCTGTTATCCTAGCTGCTGAGGAGGCTGAGATCTGAGGATCACGGTTCAAAGCCAGCCCCAGCAGGAAAGTCCATGAGACTCTTATCTCCAATAAACCACCAGAAAACCAGAAGTGGTGCTGTGGCTCAAGTGGTAGAGCGCTCGCCTTGAGCTGAAGAGCTGAGGGACAGCGCCCAGGCTCAGAGTTCAAGTCCTACAACCACCACCACCAACAGAAAACCTTCTTACATTCTTGAAACAACCCGTCCTGCTCACCAGCAGCCCCCCCAGCCCTTGCTCCCTCTGGAGGCCCAGCCCCTACGCAGCCCTGCTGGGCACCTTCGGGTGCCTAGGCCGCACCCCTTTCTCCAGCATACATCGCCCCCACCACTTGCTCAGCCCCGCCAGGAGAGGGAGGTGGAGGTAGACTCTGCCAACCCTGCTGACCCCTGACCCCGAAGCCCATCTTCCGGGGTCTCAGGGGTCCTGGCCTTCTCCCGCCCTTTTGGGAGCTTGCTGTGGGTGCTGGGCCCGTCCACGCTCGTGGTGGTAAAGCTCCGCGGTGCCAGGCTGCCAGCAGAGGGCGCTGCGGGGCGCCAGGCCGCAGGGCCGGGCCGACCACCAGGTCCCCCAAACCCAGAGCCAGAGCCGCAGGAGCACGGCCGGGAGTGTGTGGAAGGCAGCGAGACACCTGCTAGAGTGCGAGCACCGCACCGCGTGAAAGCGGAGGAAGTCACGTGTGGGGTGGAGATGGGCGCGTGCGTGAGCACCTGTGTGCAGGTACGTGCGCGCACGCGCGTGTGTGTGTGTACCTGAGACTGGACGTCCCCTCATTTAGGAGCTGGAAGAGTTTTCTAGAACATTTAGCTCAAACATTCTTTTTGTTTATTTATTTATTGTGTTGGTCCTGGGGCTTGAACTCAGGGCCTGGACACTGTCCCTGAGGGCTTTTTTTTGGGGGGGGGGTCCGGTCGTGGGGCCTGAATTCTAGGCCTGGGCGCTGTCCCTCAGCTCTTCAGCTCAAGGCTAGCGCTCTACCACTTGAGCCACAGCGCCACTTCCGGATTTTTCTGAGTATGTGGTGCTGAGGAATCAAACCCAGGGCCTCATGCATGCAAGGCAAGCGCCCTACCACTGAGCCACCTTCCCAGCCCCCCTGAGGGCTTTTTTTCTTCTGTTTTTTTTCTCAAGGCTGGCCCTCTACTACTTGAGCCACAGCTCCATTCACTTTTGGTCTTTCAGTGGCTTGGCTCACGGACTTTCCTGCCTGAGCTGGCTTGGAACTGTGATTCTCAGATCTCAGCCTCCAGAGTAGCTAGGATGACAGGCGGGAGCCACCAGAGCCTGGCACAAGGTCCCTTTAGCACAGAAAGAAAACCAGACCAGACCAGAGAGGGGCGGGGCTTCTCCAGCCCCCGGCAGCCCTTAGAGATGGGTCTGAGTTCAGCTAAGGCCGAGCAAGGGCCCCTGCTGCCTTCCGAGCTGGCCACCTTCAGACCTGGACATGGGGGCCCGGCCCTGCCTGCAAGGACCCTTCTGCAGGACACTGTGTTCCAGGGTGGCGGGCAGCTGGGGTCGCTTGAGCAGGGCCGGGTCTGCCCGGGGGTTTCTTCAGACACTGTGTACAGCCACACACCCCAATGCCCCCCCTCCCGAGCTCTTCCCCCTCCAGACCCGTCCTGAGCTCTGCAGCAAAGAAGAACAAGAGAGAGCAGGGTGCACCCCCTCGGGGGTGCGGCTGGGCCCCAAAGCCCAGCAGGCTGTAAGGGCTGCAATTAGGCCAAGCTTCGGGGCTACAGAGGGAGGAGGAGGATTACGGCAAATTCATTTCTATTTTCCAGCCCACTAAGCCTGCAGTGCGTCTCTGGCGTTAGCATGAGAATGAGCCAGGGCTCTGTGACACACACACCCCTACCTACTGACCCTTCTCCCCCGCCCCCATGAATCGTGGGGCTCCCAGCCTCTCCAGCCAGTGCCTACAAAGCCACGACTCTTAATCAGGGTAATTTAATATATTTTAAGCCCCTGGCAGCTTTATTTTCCCTCCTTTTTGAGTTTGTTTTAGGCATTCACAGCTCTCACCCCGTCATTAGACTTATTTGACGGATGGAAGGAACTATGAAACCACAGCCCTTTGTGTCGCCCACAGAAGCCGGGCCTCCCCGTAATTAGAATGGTATTCCCAGCCATTGTGGCCTTTCATGAAGCGGAACAAAAACTCCCCCGATGAATGTCCCCCAACTCTCAGCTCCCTGGCCGGAAAAGGGACTGGGAGTTAAAGGGGCTCCTGAGGAAAAGCCGGCCGTGCGGCATGGCTGCCGGCCTGAAGAATTTACAGGTCCTCGGCCCTGGGCACCAGACAAAGGCCGGTCAAGGTCGCTGGCGAACCCCAGTCGCTTGTACATGGCGCTCAGCCCACTGAACTGGGCTTGGCCTCTGAGGGCACGGGGCCTGGAAATGCTCATGGCGTGGGCAGGCTTGGCATGGGGCTGGGAAGGTGGCTCAGGGGTAGAGTGCTCGCCTGGCATGCACGAAGCCCTGGGTTCAATTCCCCTGCACCACATACACAGAAAAAGCCAGAAGTACTGCTGTGGACAGCGCTCAGGCCCCAAGTTCGAGCCCCAGGACTGGCAAAAAAAAAAAAAAAAAAAGAGGAAGAAGTATACATACCACGCAGTCATTCATGCGGGCGTGGATTTCCTCAGGAACTTGCCACCCATGCGTGTGCATACACACACACACACACACACACACACACACACACACACACACACACACACACACACACACCACAAAACCCCTGACTCATAAACACTCAGGAAAACACTATGAAGCCAACATTTCACTCCACTTCCCGGGCAGACAGCTGTGGCTCGGCGGGGACCCTAGGCCCTGTGACAGGAGAGGGACGCTCGGTGGCCAAGTGCGTGCGGGACAGTGGCACAAGAGGAGCTGGGTTCCATCCCTCGCACTGTAATAATGAGTCACGCACCCCGGAATGGAATCACAGCACCAGGGAAGCAGAAGCAGAGGGAGCGTGAATTCCAGGCCAGCCTGAATGCTATAGTGAGACCAGCTCCAAAAAAGAAAAAAAAGACTCACTCTCAAACCAGCTACGCACTGTGCACATCTGCCCAAGGGGCCTGGCCCTCCTCGGGGCTCCACGGACAGGAGGCAGACAGCTGTCTGTCTGGTCCAGGCAGTGGCTTTTCCCAGGACTCCGGAGAAAGGTGCGCCCTTGACTCTCATGTTTGCAGCCTAAGTGTTCAGGGATGTCGTGCATGTAGCTCACCTGCACAGCACCTGTCCAGCCTGGACAAGGTTCATGGTTCAAGTCCAAGCAAAGAAAGAAAGAAAGGAGGGAGGGAGGGAGGGAAGGAGAGAGGGAGGGAGGGAGGAAGGAAGGAAGGAAGTCCATAAATTGAAGGAAGGAACCCCACAAATTCTGAGCAGGTGCAGGTTTAGGTCACTACCTCAATCTACCAGCAGGGGGAGCCCAGCCAGGGAAAATTGGCCCTTTCTGTTCCTCTCCCTCCCTCCATTATTTTGTTGGTGGTACTGGGATTTGAACTCAGAGCCTTGCGCTTGCTAGGCCAGGCACTCTATGGCTTAAGCCAAGCCCCCAGCCTGCAAAGGCCCTTTCTCTGCAGCCTGGCTCGGGCTCAGGTCCTGGAGTGAGCTGAAGTCAGAGCCGAGGACAGTCCCCAGGCCGAGGTAAAGATCTGTGCTGGCGGAAGACCTCCCCATCCACCCCCAAAAAACAAACCAGCTCTGCATTGGGCAGAAGCAGACACCCAGGGAAGGCCCCGTCTCCTGGGCAGTGCGCGAGGCTGCCCCTGGGGAGGTTCCTGGTTGGAGGCCGGGACACACTGGAGGGCCCCTTTACTCCAGATCGGAAGTGCAAATGCAGAGACCACCTTCCCCGCCTGCCCACTGGGCCAGCCCCAGCCCCACCCTGCCATGTGGGGAGGGGCCACGACAGTGACATTCCGGATTCTGGCTCCGTCTGCGCCGGGTTTTCTGATCTACTCTGGGGTGGCAGGTGTGGCGGGAGAGAAGAGCTAATTTTGGAGCCCTGGTAAGCACCAGGGGAGCACATGCATGTGCTGTGTTTGTGCGTGTGCAATGGTTGTTTTCACGGATATTTTTAACTATCAGCGTTTCTAGCAGTCCATCCCTCACAAGCTAATTAAAAACCAATTGTGCCTTGCGTTTAAAACATGCCAGGGTCAGCCAGGAACGGGTGGGTGGCTCACGCCTGTCATCCTAGCTACTCAGGAGGCTGAGATCTGAGGATCGCGGTTCAAAGCCAGCCCAGGCAGGAAAGTCTATGAGATTCTTAACTCCAATGAACTACTTAAAAAAAAAAAAAAAAAACTGGAAGTGGAGCTGTGGCTCAAGAAGTAGAACACAACGTTGAGCAAAAAAAAAAAGCTCAAAGACAGCACCCAGGAATCCTGTAGCCCACGTGGTTAAAAAGGAGTCACCAAGGGCTGGGAAGGTGGCTCAGTGGTAGAGTGCTTACTTTGCATGCATGAGGCTCAGGGTTCGATTCCTCAGCACGCCATAAGCAGAAAAAGCCAGAAGTGGCGCTGTGGCTCAAGTGGTAGAGCGCTCGCCTTGAGCTGAAGAGCTGAAGGACAGCGCCCAGGCCCAGAGTTCAAGCCCTACAACTGACAAAAACAAAAACAAAACATCATGGAGCTGGGGAGGCCAAGAAGATGGGGCTCTCCTCCCCCATCCCCAGGGATGCATCTGCTGGAGGGGGCATCCGGTGACATCCAGAGGGGGAAGTAGGCGGGCGCGCAGCCCTGGGGAGCAGATCGCAGGTCTCTGGAGTTTTGTCAGCAGAGGTCCCTGCACAGGCGTACCACATCCGAGCAGCCGCCCCAGGACGGGGCTGTGCACGCCGCCTCCAGACAGCCACCCGTGCACTCGGCTCTGTGTGCGTACGTGTGCGTGTGTGCGTGTGCGTGCACGCACGTGTGTGTGCACGTGTGTGCGCACATGTGTGTGTGTGTGTGTGTTCTGGCCCTTCAGCTGTTTTTTGCTCAAGGCTAGCACTCTACAACTTGAGCCACAGCTCCCCTTCCAGCTTTGTGCTACTTTGCTGGAAGCGATCCTGCGATGCTCAGATCTCAGCCTCCTGAGTAGCTGGGATGACAGGCCTGAGCCACCAAGCCCGGCTCGGCTTCCTTTTTCTCCCAAGTGGGGAAGGTGCTCTCCGGTGTGTGGAGTGCAGGAAGCGCGCGGCGGCTTTGCTCCTGGGCCTCCCCCCTCCCTGCCTGCGGCCTGTCTGGGGGGCTGTGGGACCGTTGGCCTCCACTGCACAGGCTGGCAAAGGGCCTCGGAGGGAGGGCTCCAGGGCTCCTTCCCCAGGTCTCCCTGGGGTGCTGGCTGCACCCCCAGGCGCCCGGCCAGCCTGGAGCAGAGGCCTGGTGAGCGCTGTCCACCCTGTGGTGCTGAACTAGGAGCTGAGCTGTAAGATCCAGGGCAGGGCTGCGGCCAGGCCGCCCTCACCTGAGCCTCAGCCCCACCAGCCCCCTGCCAGCCCGCCACATCCCATCCTGCCCTGCCGCAGCCCACCCTGCCCTCCACACAGAGTGGCCTATGTGCTCCCTCGCTCCGCTCCTCTCCTCTCCTTTCCTCTCCTTTCCTCTCCTCTCCTTTCTTTTTGTCAGTCATGGGGCTTGAACTCTGGGCCTGGGCGCTGTCCCTCAGCTCTTCAGCTCAAGGCGAGCACTCTACCACTTGAGCCACAGCACCACTTCTGGTTTTCTGGTGGTCTATTGGAGAGAAGAGCCTTATGGACTTTCCTGCCCGGGCTGGCTTTGAACCATGATTCTCAGATCTCAGCCTCCTGAGTAGCTAGGATGACAGGTGTGAGCCACTGGCACCCAGCTCCTTCCTTCCTTCCTTCTTTCCTTCCTTCCTTCCTTCCTTCTCTCTTCTTCCTTCCTTCCTTCCTTCTCTCTTCTTCCTTTCTTTCTTTCTTTCCTTCTTTCTTTCTTTCTTTCCTTCTTTCCTTCTTTCCTTCTTTCTTTCTTTCTTTCTTTCTTTCTTTCTTTCTTTCTTTCTTTCTTTCTTTCTTTCTTTCTCTCTTTCTGCTGAGGAATTAATCCAGGAAATATTTAGACCAGGCAAGGGTTCTGCCACCAAGGTATGCCCAGCCCCCCCCCCTTCTCTCAATGCTCTTACTCTCTCCTTGCTGGTACTGGGGTTGGAACTCAGGACCTGGTGCTTGCTAAGCAGGTGCTCAACCCCCACAGCCATGCCTCTAGCCCTGGTTTCAGCTGGTTAGCTTTTAAATGGGGGTGTGTGTGTCTTGATTCATTACAGGGGATGTGTACAGACTGCAATTCACCTGATTTAGCCTGCCCATCGGAGCCGGGACGGCAGGCCCATCCAATCACATCCAATCTCCTGCCTTGAGACAGAGCCTGGAGAATTCTGCTCAAACCAGCCTCGGGTGGCTCTGTTCCTCTCATCCCCAGCCTCCCAAGGAGCTAGGATTACAGACATGCACAACAGCCACCTGGCTTAGAGCGGGCTTTTCAAGAGGCAGACCCATCCAGCCCTCAAGTCCTGCTGTGGTGTTCTGTGTCATTCCAAATAAAATGCTCAAGCTCTCGTGACGACCCAGAGACGGTCCCCGTCTCATTCGCCTGTCAGGACGGAGTGATGGATGGATGGAAACGATTTGTCTCTTCGGATTTATTTTGAAGACAGAGCTGCTGACCGTGCTGGGGGGGTGTGTGTGTGGCAACTGACCACAGGATGTTAGCTTCCGTTTGTGATGGTGTGGCGAGACAGCTCAGCCTTGAACTCTCCTGAACATCTTCCTGCCCCCAAACCTGGCATGCTGGTGGGACCGGCGAGTGTCACCAGCTCCAGCTCCGGGGTTATTATTAAAGCACCCGGGAGGCTGCTCTGGTCCCTCGGCAGCCGCCTCTTGTTCCAGCTGTGGAAACAGGCACAGAGATGTGAAGTACGTGTCCCAAGGTCACACAGCCGGGGAGGAGCAGTTGTGGGAGGTAACTCCAGGTCTTCATTGTGTGCAGAGGGCAGAGATGACCCAGGAGATTCTTCTCTGTCTCAGGCAGGGTCACGTGATGCTGACTCCGGAGCCAGAGTCACAGGACTAAAAGCCAGTTCTGCCACTTGCTGGCTTGGCCTGCCTGAGCTGCCTCAGTTTCCCTGTTTGGAGAAGAGAAGGACACTAGTGCAACCCACCTGGGACCCCTATGAAGGCCCGATGCTTTGAAAGTTCTTAGCATTGCCGGGCGCCAGTGGCTCACACCTGGAGTCCTAGCTACTCAGGAGGCAGAGATCTGAGGAGGGTGGTTCAAAGCCAGCCGGGGCAGCAAAGTCCATGAGACTTATCTCCAATTAATCAGCAAAAAGCTGGATGTGGAGCTGTGGCTCAAGGGGTAGCACCATCAGCCTTGAGCGTAAAAGCTAAGGGACAGCAACCTTGAGCTCAAGCCCCAGGGCTGGTGCACACACACACACACACACACACACACACACACACACACACACGAGCACTGAACACCATCAATACCATTACCACCACGGGTCTGAACCCCACCCCTGCTGTGCCAACCGGAGCCCGCAGGTCCAGAGGTGGGAGGTGACCAGGGCTGAGAGTCCTGCCCCGCGGCCCACCGCCCACCGCCTGGGCTGGAGGAGAGAGCGTGCACAGAAGAAGGGGCCGCATGGCCGGCGAGCAATTTGTTAGAGGAACTCATTTGGCAACTGATTCCAAGTTAATTAAAGATGGCCACCAGGGGTCATCGCCATGGTGACAATTAGGCTGGAAAGGAGACTCGTGAAGGTTGGGTTTTAACAAGGCCCATTGTTTTTAACCTAAGATCGCTGGAAGGAGGGAGAATTCGGGCTGCTTTGCTCCCTCCCCTCACCACGTTGCCACTGTTTCTAGACACTTCCTGAGGATGGAGGCGGAGGAAGATCCCGGCTTAGAATCTGAGCCTCCAGGCCACAGGTGTGTCTGTCTGAGCCTCTCTTCCTGCCGCTGAGAGGCGGGCTGGTGGCGGAGCGCTGGGGCACAGAGCCGCTGGGGAGGTGGGCAGGGACGCCACCGAGGTGGTCCCTGCCCGGCTTCCTGGGGCTCGGGAGGGTCCTGGGGCTGCGTGAGCCGGGGCGTCTCCTGTGCCCATGGAAGGAAGGGGGATTGTAGCCCCCAGACAGCTGGGCCCACAGGCCCGGGACGTGAGTGGATTTCTGGAGCCTTAGCAAATGCTCAGAGGACTCAACTAAGACCTCTCCACCCATTTCCCCTCCGCTCCTCTCCCCTCCTTCCCCTCCCCTCCTCTCCCCTCTCCTCCCTTTCTCTCCCCTTCCTTCCCCTCCCCTCCCCTCCCCTCCCCTCCTCTCCCCTCCCCTCCCCTCCTCTCCCCTCCCCTCCCCTCCTCTCCCCTCTCCTCCTCTCCCCTCCCCCCTCCCTTCCCCTCCTCTCCCCTCCCCTCTCCTCCTCTCCCCTCCTCTCCCCTCCCCTCCTCTCCCCTCCCCTCCCCTCCCCTCTCCTCCTCTCCCCTCTCCTCCTCTCCTCTCCCCTCCCCTCTCCTCCTCTCCCCTCTCCTCCTCTCCTCTCCCCTCCCCTCCTCTCTCCCCTCTCCTCCTCTCCTCTCCCCTCCCCTCTCCTCCTCTCCCCTCCCCTCCTCTCCCCTCCCCTCCCCTCCTCTTCCCTCTCCTCCTCTCCCTTCCCCTCCCTTCCCCTCCCCTCCTCTCCCCTCCCCTCCCCTCTCCTCCTCTCCTCTCCCCTCCCCTCCTCTCCCCTCTCCTCCTCTCCTCTCCCCTCCCCTCTCCTCCTCTCCCCTCCCCTCCTCTCCCCTCCCCTCCCCTCCTCTCCCCTCTCCTCCTCTCCCTTCCCCTCCCTTCCCCTCCCCTCTCCTCCCCTCCTCTCCCCTCCCCTCCCCTCCCCTCCCCTCCCCTCCCCTGTCCCTCCTCTCCCGCCTGAGGCAGGGTTCCTCTTTGGAGCTCCCACTGGTCTGGAGCTCACTCTGAGTCCAGGCTGCCCTTGACCCTTGAGTGTGACATCCTCATGCCTCAGTCTTCCCAGAACAGGGGTCACAGCCCTGCACCACCATGCCCAGCCAAGCTACCCATCCAACCAGACCTCTCCGTGGCTGCCAGGGCTCCCAGGGAAGGAAGGCCGGGGTGCTCCTGCTGGCTCTGAAGGCCTGCGCCTCCACCCGTGACCTCCCCACAGAATCCCATTCTCCTCCCCCCCCCTCCCCGGCTGGGGCACTGCCTCAGGGCCTCTGGGCAGCACTTCACCACAGCGACACCTGGTGGTGAGCCTTGGCAGTGCGCCGGGGTGGTGGTGGGCGTGCAGGCCAGAGGACTTCTGGAACCAGCGGCCAGCGCCCACAGGCTTCCCCCTGACCCTCCACTCCACACCAAGCCCCCCAGACCAAGCCCCCCCGCCTGTGGGTTCTCAACCCCCGCCGCCGCCGACCTGACACTTGCCTCCTAAGCACCTGAGGTCCCCAGAGACCAGAGACCCAACAGGATCTAAAGATGGCGGCAGGCCTATGCCCTGGATAAGCTGGAGTTAACAGCCAGACCGCGACAGCTAATAAGTGGCAGGCAGCCAACCGACTCTTTTTCATTGAGCTTTGTATATAAGTCCATGCCATTTCAAAACTTATTATACTGAGAGCTGGGCGCTGGTGGCTCACGCCTGTCATCCTAACTACCAAGGAAGCTCAGAGTGGAGGATTTTGGTTCAAAGCCAGCCTGGGCAGGAAAGTCAGTGAGACTCTTATCTCCATTAAACTACAAAAAAGAAAGGAAAGAAGGAAGGAAGGAAGGAAGGAAGGAAGGAAGGAGGAAGGAAGGAAGGAAGGGAGAGGAAGGAAGGAAGGAAGGAAGGAAGGAAAGAAAGAATGAAAAAAATGAAAGAAAGGAAGGAAGGAAGAAAGAAGTGGCACTGTGGCTCAAGTGGTAGAGTGCTAGCTTCAGGAAAAGATGCTTGGGCACAGCACCCAGGTCAGAATTCAAACCCCAGGACTGGCACAAAAAAAACTCTTATACTGAGAAGTAATTTTATTTTTATTATTATTATTTTTTTTTTTTTGTCGGTCGTGGGGCTTGAACTCTGGGCCTGGGCGCTGTCCCTCAGCTCTGCAGCTCAAGGTGAGCGCTCTACTACTTGAGCTACAGCGCCACTTCCGGTTTTCTGGTGGTTTATTGGAGATAGGAGTCTCACCGTCTCTCCTGCCCGGGCTGGCTTTGAACCGCGATCCTCAGATCTCAGCCTCCTGAGTAGCTAGGATTACAGGCGTGAGCCACCAGCGCCCGGCTGAGAAGTAATTTTATAACAAGAAAAAAGGGGGGAAATGGACAATGAGTTTTTAATTAAAAACATTTTTTGCTCCATTGTGGGGCTTGAACTGGGGGTCTGAGTGCTATCTCCAAGCCTCTTTGTGCTCAAAGCTAGCGCTCTACCACTTGAGCCACAGCGCCACTTCCAGTTTTTGAGTGGTTAATTGGAGATAAGTCTCACGGGGAATTTTCTGCCTGGGCTGGCTTTGAACTATGATCCTCAGATCTCAGCCTCCTAAATAGCTGGTATGACAGGCGTGAGCCACTGGCGCCTGGCCTTTTTAATCAATTTTGAAAGGGGGAAGGCTGTCACCCTAGCTACTCAGGAAAC